>NC_056745.1:168181985-168414485 GCF_019279795.1 Protopterus annectens | reverse complement strand
AGTGGAAGGGAAATAGGAAATACACGCGAGGGATCACTTCTGTGGCTCTGCTCAACAGAGGCACAGGAAATTAACTTTCTTGGGTGGCGTAAGTCAGGGAACCTTGAATGCTAGGCTTACTTAGGCCCTTGGGCCAATAGCCTAGCACCTACCTGTGAACCTATATATATATATATATATATATATATATATATATATATATATATATATATATAAGTTTACTGTTGAAATTTCGAATCAGCTTTGGTCGAGCAATAATAAAAGTTGATCTGAAATGCTGAATACAAAATTTCAAATTGCAACCCAAAGCAAAAATGAATACATCGACCACCATGGTTCAATGTATTCGACATAGCAGGATGTGATGTAACTCACTTCCTGCTATGCATATTAATGTACCTTTGAACTCTAAGGTCAACGGTACATTACTTCTACTATTTTGCAGGTGTGCTATATCTCTCTTCACCCCCCACAACTCCTGCCCATTAAATATACCAACTCTGAGATTGCACTACATTGAGGAAATGGGCTAATTCCCTGTTCCTCACTGAAGTGTGACCTCTCTGCACAATGTTGAAGCAAAATGATCGACCTACACCACCCATTTGCTGTAGTGTAAGTTGATGGATTTTGGGTCGACCTTCTGCTAACCTGGGAAACTGCCTTTCGACCATGTGCCGGTCGACCGATGCAGTTTCAGCCTTGTCATAGTAAACCATATATATATATATATATATATATATATATATATATATATATATATATATATATATCTACATATACATATATATATTTATTTATTTATTTATATATATATATATATATATATATATATATATATATATATTCACTTCATAATCTCAAAATATTGAAATGTCGAATTTTAGTATATCGAGACCATGAAATCGAATCCACAAAACACAGAAACACCACAACACCAAGCCCAAAACCGCAAACCACAAAACACTGAAAAAACAGCATACACCAAACCACACACACACACACACACACACACACACACACACACACACACACACACACACACAACACCCACATAGCAACAAAAACATACAAAACCACACACATACACAACTACAAAACAAATGAGCAGGGGGGCAAACCCCCCTGCACCCCCCAACCCCCCTACTTATATATACTATCTCGGAGATCGCACAAACAGAAAACAAAAGCAAACTCACGCACATTTTCCAGTCCCTCACACACACATAAAACATATTAGCACACTCACACACATTCTAACTACTACCCATAACCCTTACAAAACACTCACTTACCTGACATAACAGCTAAATCCACAGACGGCACCTCACACCATCACAATACACCCCCGGACACTATATAGCATAAAGCCATAACTGCGAATTTGAGATATTCGAATTCGCGATTATGTACTTTCGCTATTTGAAAAGTTTGACTTTATAGTCTCAAAATACTGAAATTCGGCATTTCAGTACTTCGAGATTATAAAGCGTTTATATATATATATATATATATATATATATATATATATATATATATATATATATATATATATATTTGGGTTGTAACAAATATTCGCTTCGTATTCGCTTCGATGCCAAATAGCAGGCAAAACAGTCTATTCATATTCAGCCAAATAGTGCACTCAGACTGAAAACAAATAGTGGCCTTGTGTCCTTTTCTGCAGCCCAATCAGTCTGTAGCTGTAGCTGTAATATGGTCCATGTCAACTGGTGGGACCATCCGTAACCTAGCTGTACGGGTAAGATTTTACCTACCTTAACATGGAATTGATGGGATGTTGTGAAAAAAAAAAGCGGTGGTGGAATGTATTGAAGGGAGGTGACATCTTGCTAAATCTTTTATGCCTGTGCATGCTAGGCTGTGGTTGTGCCAGTGAGCTTACCCATGTACAGGACATGCCATATTGCTGCAGTCATCTGCTTATAATTGACACTGTGTCCGTAGCCTATTTTTTATGATCATATTTAAGTGAAGATTTAAAGTACATTTGTGTAGTTCAGTGATGGATAAGTGAAGTCCAATTTGGAATTATTTCAAGATATGTGATGAAAAAAAAGCAATATGCCAGTTGTGCAAAGCAGTCATCTCACGTGGATGTGGATCAGCAAATTCATTAACAACATCTCCACTAAATAATCATTTGTCCTATAAGCATCCTGATGAATACAGAGAAGTCTTTAACAAGAAGAAAGCAGGAACAGCAAGTTGGAAGTCTGACACTCAGCAGACTGGGAGGGTTCAGCAAATACTGAGCTACATGATTGGCAAGAAAAAAACATGGTCCATTCATAGTCCCGAGATGAACAAAATACATCATGCCATCACAAAAATGATTGCCACTGACATCCAGCCATACTCAATTGTTGATGATAACAGGCTTTAATGAATTGATTGGTGTACTTGAGCCTAAATACGTGCTACCAAGCTGCAAATAGTTCACTGAAAAAAATCATACCAGAGATGTACAACACAGTGTGGGGCCATGTCCAGACTGCTATCAGAGAAGCACAATTTCTCTGTCTAACCACAGACACATGGATGGCACAGACAACAACAGAATCTTTTATGAGCTTAACTGCACATTGAATTGATGATACATTTTCATGCAGATCTGCCGCCCTTCATTGTCAAATATTTGATGGAGCTGATGCCCTGCTTGACATGATGAATCACTGGAATACTGACAAAGAATGCATCTACATGGTCTTACGTGATGGAGGTGCCAACATGGTCAAAGCATTACTTGATTCAGATTTGCGCATTGTCAGTTGTTTTGCCCACACTATGCAGCTGGCTCTAAATTATGTGATTCTGACACAGCCATCTGTTGCTGACTTGATAACACTGTCATGGAAGATTGTGGGATATTTTCGACATTCTTCAAGTGCTACCTCATGCCTTCATGCCATCCAAGAAGAACTCAGTGTATGAAAACATCAGCTTCATCAAGACATTGTCACCAGGTGGAATTCAACGTATCAGATGTTGGATCGGCTATTGGAGCAAAAGAGAGTTATGTCTGTGTACATTGCTGAATAAGACAACAAATCCAGCAAGGCGCTGTCCCTGACAATAAGCCAGTGGGCTTTAGAAGCAAGAATTGTTGCAATTCTTCAGCTGTTTGAACAATTAATGCATGAAATAAGCTGCAACAATTCCAGTATTTCAGTGATCCTACCAGCTGTTCAGACTGTCTTGTTGTATCTGCAGAAAGATGTAGCTGATAATAGAATCAAAAAGACAGTCAGCGAACTGATAACATCCTTACCAAGGAGATTTTCTGACTTGTATGAAAATGGCATTTACACAGTTTCGGCTGTTTTGGATCCACGCTTCAAGCTGCATTTCCTGACACCTGTGCAGCAGGTAAAAGCCAAAACAGACATTGTCACTGCAATGTTACTGTGTCAGCCAATATCGTTTATGTCTGCAATTCAGCCTACAAGTCAGACATTTGAAGTTGTTTCTGAAGTGAATGAGCAACCACCAACAAAAAGACAAAGACAACACCAGAAGACTTTTGATCATTTTGGGATCAGTTGCAACCTGTTCGGGCACTGAACAGAGATAATTCTGTCTCCATAGAAACAGAACTAAACAACTTTCTGACAGAACCCTGTATTCCAAGAGACACTGACCACTGAATTGGTTGAAAATGAACACGTTCAGATTTCCAACATTGTATCATACGGATAACTCCCACCTTTCTGCACCACCTACAAGTGTGCCAAGTGAACATCTTTTTAGTATAGCTGGTGATGCCATCAGTTAAACAAGAAACTGTCTTAATGCTGATGACATGGAATGATTGGTGTTTTTGAAAGCTAATGCAGCATTCCTGAGTTAAATGTACATCAGTAAAAAGCTTTGACAGCTATTTGTTAACATCAGTAAAAAGCTTTGCCACCTATTTGGTCATGGGTCTGTTGCGTTTTTTAGTTTATATTTGGTTTTTGGTTTTTGTCTTGTGTGGTGAGTTAAATGTATGTACAATTTCTTACTTTTAGCCATCGTCATAGTGCACAGACAGCAGAATACACCACAGAACAGTTTGCAAAACTTGACTGCCTGTTTAACTATTTTGTTTTACTGTTTAGTTTACCTCATGAGTTGACTACAACAACTATTCGTATTCAACCAAATAGTTGGTACAACTATTTGTATTCGCCGAATACTGTTAACTCCCTATTCGGTGCAGCACTAATATATACACATGGAATCACTGCAATATATCGAATGGCCAAAATACCGATGCCCGATATACCAAGACCACAAGACCAAAGTTACAAATACCCAGAAATGCACAATATCAAACTGCAGAATCTCGACAACCCAAAATACCGAAAAATGCCAGTGTGACGAATGTAAACACCACAACAGTGCCAGAAACATGTAAATGTAACCAAACTACAAACAACTCGTCCAGTGTGCATATAAAGAAGTTTAACACATTGTGCAAGTACTTCAACAAAACTCAACACTTCAGTGTTCCAATTCTGTATTGCTTATCTAGTGATTCATACTTGATTTTTCTCTAGATGGTATACGATACGTAGCCCTCAATAACCAGTACATCCTTCCCTTGTTGAGACTTCAGTTTTTTGTATAATTGCCCAATAACTCCAAACACACTGTAACACTCCTCTGACATGTTTTTTGCATTCCCGTCGTACATCTCCTTAAAGTGTACGAGCACCTTTTATAGCAGCTGAGACATTTCCCTATGCTTCAACATGTGAATTAAACTATCTACCTTCTTGTAAGCTCTAGTTACACCTTTTTCAGGATTCTACAGTTCGGTATTGTGCATTTCCGGGATTATCTAACTTCGGTTTTGTGGTCTCGGTATATTGGGCATCGGTATTTTGGCCATTCGATATATTGTAGTGAATCCATACACACACACACACACACACACACACACACACACACACACACACACACACATATATATATATATATATATATATATATATATATATACATATATATACATATATATATATATATATATATATATATATATATATATATATAGACAGATATAGATTATATATGTATATCTACACCACATCTATCTACTGTAGCTATCTTCCAGAAATCAGGGATTAGCTAGTTGGAGAAAGACGCAGTAAAGCTATTCCTTAGGTTAGATAATAATAAAGGCACTTCATGCTCTTAGAACTGTAGGATGCAGCCCACTCATCTGTTCTAGTCTGCCTTAACTTCTGACTGAAAAAATGTCTACATGAAAAATGTTATTTACTGGGGTCAGACACCTAACAAAATGAAACCCGTTTGGTCAACTTGTAAGATGCAGGTAAGCAAATCAATGAGACTGTTATAACGTACCCTGAGATTTGGGGACTTCAGAGTAAGCTATATTATTTAAGAAGTAGCAGGGAGTATACTCCCCTGCATGAGGTTTGGGAATATTTCTATACTATGTATGAATTTCCCGCTCAGAGTGCCAGCCTCAACTAAGTAGATTACAGTGCATCAGGCATCAGTCTATTGAACCACTTCTGTAAAGCACTTTTCAGCAATATTTGTTAAAATACAATCTGTTTTGCAAAATTGGAACTTAAGGAAAATTTCCATTTGATGTATATTTTAGAATTATCTTCCTGGATCTTGGATACTTAGTAAAATGATGATGTGATAAACAAGCAAAAGGTTAATATATTGTTATTGCTAAAGTGTATAAGCATATTATACTGGAACTTTTATAACTTTTTTTCAGTATAAAATAAAATATGTACCACCTTGGTATAATATTGACCTTACATATTTTGTTTCTCTTCATTCCCACACCTAGTATTACTATCACTCTTCATTTTTCTCTCAGTCTGGTTTGTGTGTCTTGACATATGACAGAGTAGGTTAAAGTTTCATTGTACCCCTGTTGTGGTTATTTCAGACTAAAGAGAGTTATACTTAAGACAGTGAATAATCAATATTCAGCAATGCTAAGATACTGTGCTATGATTCAGAAATGCCTTCCATTAGACAGATCTTTTTATCAATATACTATTTTTTGCAATTCAAAGCACTGTACTGCGTTTTTATCATTTGCTACACAGTTATAGTATACTACAATGCAATATTTATTTATGTTTTCATTTATTTGTTGACATTACCAGGAAAGTCCACCTGGGTAGGAGCCCATTTTCAACACAGGCCCAGGAGGAAAAGCCTCAAAGTATTACAAAACATTTTAAGAACAATAAGTTTATAAACTTTAAAAATAATACAAAAAACAACAGTTAAAATAATTATATCAAATTAGACAGAATTATGAAAACAATGGATAAGAATAGATACAAGTTATATGACAATGATTTGATAGAGAAATGAAAGTCAGTTTACAGGGAAATTAAAAGTAAGTTAGTATAATACAAACAGGAACTGCAAATCGAAGTGACAGAAAAACAGGCCTATGATATATTTAGAGAGCAAGCCAGGGGACAGAAACTGCTAGAAATAAGAAAGTGGGTGAAGAAGGGGAAAGTATTCTTAAAGTAAATAATTGCAAAGTCCCTTGTCTTGCACAGCCCACAAATGCCAACTTGACTAGAAAAAAAAATATTTTGATAGCTTTAGGTCTGGGCCTATTCATAAATATTTGTCATTATCACAAACTTTTAAATTATTATGCTATAAAGAAAAAAAACTGCAAAGTATTTATTCAGAAATAAATATTCCACTAGGTTAAATGCCAGATGTGTCATATATATATATATTTTTAAACAGGGTTGACATCTTTTGAACCTGAACTGAAATTAGACATTTATAATAAGAATCATGTAGATTTTCCCATAAAGAATTTCTTTTTATATTTGTTTTATTGTTATACCATAATTATTGTCCATGTTATAGAAGAAATATGGTGGGTTTCTCTAACACTGTGTATACCCTAGCTTCTTCCTGTTAAAACTTAATCAAAACCACTGTGAAACATTAAATGAAATGGTTAGATTGTTTTATTTAATAGCTGCTGTGGTAAAAATGTCACCATATGTCTGGTACACAGAATAAGGGAAACTCAGCTTTAAGAGCACATACACACACACACCCTCAGTGTGGGATGCTTTTTATAAAACTCTTAGACTTTTTCTTTATGGTTTACTTAGCATCTAATTCATGTGGTATGTCTAAAATATTTTAATACTTATGATGTTTCCTGCTTTATCCTGTATTACGTTTAGCCACTGTGAAGCAAGTTATAACCACTAGACAAGATAGGAATGTTTTCAGGAATAACAAGGACATGGTTTAGCTAAGCAACTTGCTCCATGTCAGAATGTATGAAGACCTTTCAGTTCAAACCACTTCTACATAATAGGATGTATTCTCAGCTTAATACTTGAATTTTTAAGATGTGTTATACCTTAATGGAGCTGTATGGTCAAGCAGGGTAATAACTGCATCACTCTCAGGTTAACCATGAGAAGGAATGTGCATATCTCCTGATAATCTATACCATCTTATTGGTATGTCAAATAATATGTGCTGAAACACTAGCAATAGCTAAAAATGGAAAGCACTACAGTTTGAAAACAAATAGGATAATGACAATGCATCCGTCACTATATTTTAAAAAGGCACCATTTTCATTCTTCACTTCTCAAAAAAAGCACTTTTCATGTCTGTTTATTTTGGTGACTGTGGTCAACAATGCAGAAATAAACAAAAAATACATTGATGCCTTCCTGGCTGACTTAGTAAAATGCTCAATCACAATTTGTAGTGACGTACGGTAGCCTGTATTTTGAATTCCAACATCTAATTACTCACGGCTATGCCAATGGGCATGCCTTGTACTTGAATATCATGAAAACAAATTAAGACAAAAATGTAAAATGAAACACCTTTGTATGGTGCTAATAACTATAACCCCTACCCATGGTGAGAGTGATGCTCACCTATGCATTTGATTTGTGTGGCCTGCCTTAGCCATACAGATCAAACCTGTCCATTGTGAGAGTAAATCTGCACAAAGCTCCTAACTCTGGCCAGTTTAAATTTTTATAGCATTAACAGGGAAGATACTTAAGCTTCCTATCACATTTCAAGAACAATCATTCATTAATTGACAGTCCTCCATTGTCCATGGTTGTATAAACAATCTGTAATTATATGTTCTTGTATGTGCATATGTGTGGGTGTATATGTGTGCCTGTGCATACCTGTACACGTGTGTGTGTGTGTGTGTGTGTGTGTGTGTGTGTGTGTGTGTGTGTGTGTGTGTGTGTGTGTGTGTGTGTTCCATCTGCAGTGGGTTGGTTTCCTCTTCACGATTAGTTGTTCTACCCTGCACCTGATAAGTGCAGCAATTAGCTCCAGCTCTCCTGTGTTACCTGAATTGATTAAGTGGTTGTATTAAATAATGAATACATAACAACAAATAAGCAATATTTGAAGTCTGGGCACAACAACACAAATCCCATATCATAGCTATTACTGAAATATAGTGAAAATATGAGGTATACCTATCATCTATATTACCAACTGAGCAAGCAGTTTTATTTATTTAATTGATTGATTGATTGATTGATTGATATCATTTGCCAAGCAGTTAAGTGAAATGGTATGAGAAATATTTTCAGCTATGACCTGGGCCAAAAAGGCAAGACAAATAAAATAAAAACTTTAAATTAAGCATGCAGTTGGCAATCAGACATATGGCAGACAATTCTTGCTACAATTGCAAAGCAATACTTTAACAATTAACATAATAGAACAGACAACTGGTTATAAGCATTCAGATATTTATAGTTTAAATAACACAAAATCTGTATACAACATACAAAGCAAGTCGCAGTCCTTTATACAGAGTATATGAAGTAGGGCTGGGTTAGATTCAGTGCTTCCCAGTCAATCACTTCAAGACATGCTGTATATAATACTATAGGCTTGTACAGATAGGTATAAATATGTACACATTTTTTCAGTATACAGAGTTGAATATCATGTGCTTTGCCTTTGATTTCATTTCCCATGAGCTAGTTGTTCCATTCAGGCAAATGCCTATGCTTCCTTTATACTAGAATCAAGCACCGAACCTGGTAGAAGTGCAGTGCTAAAGGTTAGAAGCTGTGCCAGATGGCAGCCAAAACCATTCTGGAGGGATGCTATAACATCAAAGTCAGATCTCAAGCAGGTTCTTATTCAGCTGTTGAGTGGTAACCCTTTGAATTTATTTATTTTTTTATTTATTCATCCATCCTCCACCCCAAGTCTGGTCAAACATCTCCTTGCATTGTGATAATAAAAAAGTCAGTCTTGCATATGGATCTAAAAATAGATTAAGAGACTCTGAAGATACTCCCTAAAACTGTATTGTCACTAATAAATCTGACACAGGTCATTACTGTCCATAGTACTCTAAATCTCAGCACTGGAGTTGATACCATATCGGATTTGTCTGTGATTAGTATTCCCAGATGTTGGGTTTTCCCAGTTTTGTGTTTAACCAAGCTATTCTAGTGACAATTAACTCTTCATCACCTAAAACACAGAAAGTACTTTCTGCAGCAATTCAGGTTTGGACAATACCTGAAAGCTTGGGAAATGCATTGCTATTAAAGTACCTTAATGCATGGAATATGCATTGCTATAGAAGTACCTTAGTGCATGGAAAATGCATTACTATTAAAGTACCTTAGTGCATGGAAAATGCATTGCTATTAAAGTACTTTAGTGCATGGAAAATCCATTACTATTAAAGTACCTTGTTGCATGGAAAATGCATTGCTATTAAAGTACTTTAGTGCATGAAAAATGCATTGCTATTAAAGTATCTTAGTACATGACAAATGCATTGCTGTTAAAGCTGGATGCCACAACGATCATATCTCTATCAAACATGGGTAAGTCAGCTTAAACTGCTCACTTCCATTCTCTGCTTTCTGGCTATTCCAGAGTCCAAGACTCATGTCAGAGTTGGTCCTATGTGTAGTAGTCAAGGCTTTATGCCTTTATATCAGAGAGTCAGGTTTTATTTTACCTAAATTAGATACTCTAATTGTAGTGTTATTCTTTTTTTATCTTGGCTAAAAGAGGTGTAATATATCATATTAAATCCCAATATATATTAAAACAAAAAACTGAGCCTATGTAAAATCCTTAGTAAAGCACAAGCTACATTTAAATAAAACTGAAGCTTTTGAAACTAAAAAAATCATACTCAAATCCTACTTCTATCGCTCTGAGGAAGGGCCAAAAAGAATGTCCTTAATGTGTACCAGTAAACAATATAATTGCAGTTTTACTTAATATGTTTATTGTCCTGCATTAAAAAAATATTTTGGCAGCAAATAAAAGAACCAGGTGGTGTTTTACATTAAATTATGCAATATAATGGCACTTTCATCTTTTGGAAAATATTAGGTCAGCAAAGGTTTAACTATAACAGAGTGGAAACAAGATTTTATTTTCCTACGAATTATGTTCCTTTCTAGTCCATCATACATAATACTTTTATAACTCAAATGGATATCACTTTTAAGTCTCTTTATAACAAAAGAAAAGGAATCATGAAAGAGATTACATTTAACAGCACTGAAAGAAGTCCATTTTAGTTAGCATAATCGAGCTTTCTTTTAAACAATAAAAATATTTTGTCATTATTATGAAAAAGGGGATTAAGTACAAGATGAAATACACTTAATTTACAAGGAATCAAGCAACTTTCAACCATTGCCAATTAATAAAAAAGAGTTTTAACTGAAATGGCCTTCTGAGCCACTGAAAATGCTCCAAAAGTAAATATCCACTCATGTCTTGATAAAAGTTAGCATTAGTCACTAGAAATGCAGGGCTGCAAACCTATGCAATTTGTTTCATTAATATAAACAGTAATGCAATAGGAGATAAAAAAGAAAGTCAAGTAACAAGTGAGGTACTTTCCGATGTGAGTTCAGTAATGGAGAAGTAGATGAAAAAAAGGCAAAGATCATGGGATGGCAATGAAATGATGTATGGTTTACAGGTGTCAAAAGTGACACTTAAGGTAGTATAGCTATACATTTTCACAATGTATCACAAGTAAACAAACAGAAAACAAGCTACAACTGTCATTTAATAAACACCTTGTCATAATTTACTGCAGTTTTAATGCATATTTTAATTCAAATTACATTTTTTTTCATTAAAATACGTTAATCACCTAACCTATAGCACATGTGTTACTGCAGATAATTCTACAATTATCATCAGTTCTGAAACAAAAGAAAGATGACATGGCAGAACATCATCATCTCATTTAAAATGTTTTGTTTGCGCCTTTTCCTTTAGACAGCCTTAAATATCTGGCTGTATAACAGGGAGACTAAACTGTTGTGATAATACTTTCATAATTTTTAGTGAAATGTGAAGGTTTTGTGAAGATGGATTGTTAAATAGAATACAGACATAACAATAATACACAATATAGTTGGTGCCTGTTCACTACATTAGGAAATTATTCACCAAGGCTTGAAAGCTGCTCCTTCTGGGTGACAAAATGAAAGGTAAGAATTATGTCAGCCATGATTAGGATTCCCTGTCGTGCTACGTTAATTTCTAAAAATTTAATATCTTGTTTTCCAATTTATACAACTGTCTATAGTATTGCTTAGTACAACTAAAGGTAACTGCTTTATTATGCTAATCTCCACTGCGTTTGACAATTTTTGACTACTTCTTAAAAAGCAACTCTCTTTTTTTTAAAGTTAATTACATAAACATAAAAAAAGATCAGAATGTTTCAGCAAAGAATCATTACTGCATATGTCATAAAAGTGGCAGTTTATAAACAGCTCTGTATTATAGAGCACAACAGATATATAAAGAGACTGTCAGTTCTTGAATTTGAGAACATACATAGCTGCATATGTTGGGGTCATTTAAAGAGAAGACTTTAACAAATTCCAGCACTGGATTTGGTACTGCGAAAGAGATGTAGCAACATTTAGATGTAGGTAGAAAATGATAAAGTGCAAGCAGAGGTGAGTCTGTGGCCTAGATTTATCTGTTTGTAGGTCTGGAAATTGTTTAAAACATTAACCCTGTGATGAATTGTCAACTTTTATGTTAAATACATCACAACAATGTTCTAAATTTGACTGTGGCATAATCCTGTTCCTGATAGTTTTCTTTGTTAGTGTCTGCTGATTTGGGGTGTTGGTAGTACACGCCACAGTTATGAGTGAGAGAACATAGTCTAGGCCGGGGAATAATATTGCGATATAAACTGCTTTGAACATGTTGGTGACTTTGCAGTGCAGCAGATGTGTTTGTAGAAGATGAGAAAGAGACCAGAAATGGATATAGTTATTTAAGATGAGTATCAGTCAATCTCTTGACCGGTACAGGCATGAATGTCTAGAATGGGGTGAACTGCAGAGAAAACAAAATTAACTTTTTAACCCAGTTGTAACAAATGGCTAGGTCAAGGCGCATTACATGGCTCAGTATGGCACAGATGGGATCAGATCATAAGACAGTAATCTTATCCTCTTAAAGGTAGATGTGCATTTGGGGATTCAGGAGTAAGAGAGCTGATGAAAATATGAAAGAATATAACTTTGTAACCATGGTTTATGAATTCATAATAAGCATAACTATTAAAAATGAACAGGTGGCTGGAAATTCACTCTGTGCGATTCTATGTCTATGTATCTGAGCAACAAACTCCTGACATTTTGAGCAAGCTCCACTGTATTCCTTTGTATGCACAGTGCATCCATTTTACTCATGGCTGTTTTCGCCCATAAGATGAATATACAGTATTGTTTCTTCTTTGTTTGGTTTATGTATTTTGAAGTATTTTGCAGTTACTATGAAAAGGTTCTAGTGGAGCTATCCAGTTACATGCTCAATATATATATATATATATATATATATATATATATATATATATATATAAATATATATATATATATATATATATATATATATATATATATATATATATATATATATATATATATATATATATATATATATATATATATATATATATATAAAAGGAGGAGCGCATGAAACACAATGATAAAATCAAGGAGATGAATAAACATCAATCCTATAAAGCCATCTCCATCCATGGCATGACAGATTCAGAGAGTCATTTGTCAAACTTATAACCTTGTTGCCTTCAACAAGCTTGGCAGCTATAATTTTTTTAGTACAACTCATAACTCATGTCACTGAAATACTACTTTGATAACACAAATAAAGTAAAATTCAATGTTTGCTATAATGGGCTTCACACTCCTCCCACCAAGTACTATAAACTAGCTCTGAGGTTGCACTAAAGTAGTGTTTAAGGGTTGAATCTTGAAAACAACAGTCTCTACAAATTTAAGTTGTGAATGAGATAAATTGTTCCCAAACACAGACACACTGACACAGAAAGGGACACAGACACACATGTGGAAGTGCACTCACACACACACACACGCACACACACACACACACACACACACACACACACACACACACACACACACACACACACACACACACACACACACACACACACACACACACACACACACACACACACAAACACATGCGTGCGCACAGTCATACACACCAGTCACCCCCCACACACACATACACACAAACATGTACACATATGTGGACATATTCATTCATTCTCTGATTGCTCACAGAATCTGGTGACAATCCAGTAAAGGGTCACATCTAGGCTGGGACATGTTCTAGTGTTTAATGAATACAAGACATGGAACCCCATCTTGAATGGGGAACCGATCTATCACAGAACATAGTCACAAAGTTACAAACACAGACACACATGCACACAAATGCACACAAATGCACACACACACACACACACACACACACACACACACACACACACACACACATGCATGTATATAAAATACTGACTTAGCATATATGTATATAACCTTGAAGGATATTTACTAGAATTGTCAAACTACTCTCTCTTTATAACATTGATTTCATCTCTTTAAACTGGTTCACACTATATGTTTAATGTTCTTCAATACTGTCCTCTCATGCACCCAGTCCTCCCTCTACCTGATACTGACAATCAATCCCCAGGGATCCGTCCTTGGACCATGGCTATTTACCATTTCCATTAATGTCCTCCCCACTTTCAAAAGACACTATGCTTTAATAGTTGTAAATGACATCCTTGTGGAATCTAGAAGCTCACCTGAGACCATTTGTAATTTGGCATAATTGTGTTAAGCCTGTGAAAACATGAGTCCCAAAGGTCTTATCACCAAAACCAGTGTAATGGTCTTTGGCAACTGTAAATATCTCAACCCATGTTATGACATCTGGAATTTTATGGACCTTTATGGTTGCCCTCTGAAAACTGTTGATTCAACAAAATATTTTGTCACCTGGCTTGAGCCATCACCTGCTATCTTCTCTCATATCCTTCAATGCTCTATAATTACAATAGTATTAAACAACCTGCAAACAAACTGGAGTGGGGGGCTTGCTATTGGCATAGGGCAATTCTAGCCTCTTTTAAATAATCCCTTCCTACCACTGGTGCATCCCCCTCTCATAAACATACAAAAGCTTTAGCACTGCAAAATCCCTTCTGCTGAAAGAAGAAAGCTTCATCATTGCTAGGTAATTAAGCTATCAGGCTGATTTCCAAAGGCTTAATCTTTTCAGTAGTACGCATCTATACAAGGCCCTCCATGTGCAGCACTGTGCATCTATACAAGGCCCACCATGTGCAGCATTGTGCATCTACACAAGGCCCACCATGTGCAGCATTGTGCATCTGCACAAGGACCACCATGTGCAGCATTGCGCATCTATACAAGGCCCACATGTGCAGCATTGTGCATCTATACAAGGCCCACCATGTGCAGCACTGTGCATCTACACAAGGCCCACCATGTGCAGCATTGTGCATCTATACAAGGCCCACCATGTGCAGCACTGTGCATCAATACAAGGCCTACCATGTGCATCATTATGCATCTACACAAAGCCCACCATGTGCAGCATTGTGCATCTGCACAAGGACCACCATGTGCAGCACTTTGCATCTATACAAGGCCCACCATGTGCAGCACTGTGCATCTACACAAGGCCCACCATGTGCAGCATTGTGCATCTACACAAGGCCCACCATGTGCAGCATTGTGCATCTGCACAAGGCCCACCATGTGCAGCACTGTGCATCTATACAAGGCCCACCATGTGCAGCACTGTGCATCTATACAAGGCCCACCATGTGCAGCACTGTGCATCTATACAAGGCCTACCATGTGCAGTATTGTGCATCTACACAAGGCCCACCATGTGCAGCATTGTGCATCTGCACAAGGCCCCCCCCATGTGCAGCACTGTGCATCTATACAAGGCCCACCATGTGCAGCACTGTGCATCTATACAAGGCCTACCATGTGCAGCACTGTGCATCTACACAAGGCCCATTATGTGCAGCATTGTGCATCTGCACAAGGCCCACCATGTGCAGCACTGTGCATCTGCACAAGGCCCACCATGTGCAGCACTGTGCATCTATACAAGGCCCACGATGTGCAGCACTGTGCATCTATACAAGGCCCACCATGTGCAGCACAGTGCATCTATATAAGGCCCACCATGTACAGCATTGTAAAGTCATATAGTGACTTATTCCTGCCAAACAATGCTTCATGATCCCATAGTTGTTCCACACTAACACTTGTCATTCTGTGTTACCCATTTATCTATACTGACAAAGTCTTCTGTCACCTAGGCTATCCTGACTGGACTCACTGCCTAGTGCCCTTTCCAGCTTTCTACTGCTTCCTCCCTCACCAGTCAGCTTGGAGCATATCAATAGCAGCAGTTTGAATTAAGATGAACTACTTTTGTAACTTTTGTAACTTTATCTAACTTTTCTGACTCCTCTTTTATAAATCCATGCAGGACAGCATTTCCCAGATAATGTTTATCATGCAGAGTTAATGGTTTTCTCTTTAATATACTTGTGTCAATATTCTGCCTTTACATGTTATTTTTTAATGTAACATTTTTTGTATTTTAGTGCACCTTTTGCTGAGTTGTTTAAATCTTCATTTGTATTGTAACTAGGATGTGAATTAAAAGTGGGAAGAGTGGTCCAATTCACTTAATTTTTAAGCAAATAATAATTAATACACAAAAATGTGTCTTTTGTTTTTCAACATACTACATGTATTAATAAGTATTTGGTTTTCTGGACATCAACTTTCATATCAAAGCACAATCAGAGATCACCTTGAACCACAGACATAGGCTGCCTTTTCATAATTTATAGTACAGCAAATATAATTACAATTTCTGACCTGTTTATGAATAGTTCAGACTATTACCATATCCACGACACCTGGCTTACAAACAACTTAAGCACAAACGAAGAGTTGCCTGCACCCGCTGTACTCTCACCTCTATTTCTTAACAAATTTCCCCCTTTTTCATCAAATTTCCTATAATCCACAATATTTCCTCTCATCTCTCCCTATCCCCACTTCACACTTTACCACTAATAACTTCTCTCTCCACTACTCTACTACCGTTTCTTTAATTCTGAAACAAAGTTACATGATTTTAATGTTGGGTAAACTGAATATCATTGTCAAAGATCTTTATGCTGACATCATGCTTCCATCACATTCTTTATATTACACCATTAATCTATGTTGTTTGTACTGTCAGTGTAGTGTTTCATCATCACCCTATATATTAGATGAGGGGAATTTTCTTGCCAAGTCAGATTAGCCCAGTCAACAATAAATAAATAAATAAACTGAGTCATGTGACTATGTGACTTCATCTAACAGTGCTTACTTTGTTTCAGCTAAGAACCATCATGTTAGGATTCCAAAATGGTGGTCGACTAGTGAACAGCTTATGCACAGAGCTCCTCACCTCAATTACATTTTCTAGGATTCTACATACCTCGAAAAGAGCTACTTTACCTTCATCTCTTCGGAACTTGCATTACTTTGGCAGTGGGCAAAATTCAAAACAGACTTTCATCATTTCTGGCTCTTCCACAGTGTTATTTCCACAAGAGATCCAGGGAGGCCTGCTTCTACTTGAAATACTTCTAACTCCACATGGCTAAACAGATAAAAATAACAAATGACTCTACTACAATGGATGTACAAACAACAAAAGCCAAATCCTCAGCAATTTTTTCACCTGAAAAAGAGGTTATTTCAAAAAGACAGAGAACAAATAAACAAAATGTGGAGCCTATCAAAAGTGATACAAACACTAAAGAAGATTCTAGCTTTCACATGGATGAGCTGAAACAGGCCCTTCAGCCCATTCATTCTGCTATACAAAGTTTCTCGGAACAACTTTCAACCTTAGGAAAATCCATCAATCAAATTGTGGACAGAGTAGACACACTTGAACAAAAAGTACAATCTAATGAGTTTCAAATACAGTCCTTATCGGATGATTTGCGTGCCAAAACAGCCTCTATATCAGATTTACAGACAAAACTTACAGATCTAGAAGCTAGAAACAGACGTAATAATATATTAATAAGAGGTCTCCCAGAGAACTATGACAGTCAAGGCTTACTTGTTATAACAAAGCAAATATTTGAAGCACTTCTCCACTCAGAAGGAAAAAAAATGTTATAATTGAGAGAGCCCATTGTGCGCTTCATAAAAGACAAGATGCCTTAGCTCCTCGCCAAATATACACAAAACTACTTAATTTTCAGACTGCTCAACAGATTTTATATGCAGCAAAAAAATATAAAAACTTCTTGTGGAACAACCACAAATTAACCTTCTCACAAGATCTACCCATTTCTATTAAGGAGAACAGACAAAAACTAGCTCCGTTTTGTTCAGACCTTATCAAAAGGAACATCAGATTTCAAATGCGTTTTCCAAACACATTGATCTTCTTTCAAAATGACATTAAATATACTGCAACCTCCCAAAATGAAGCAAGAGAGACCTTCCTTAAAGTATTTAACAAGGTTCCTGAACCTTTATAAACTCATAAATTTCTAATACAAGCGTTTCAGCAGATTTACCCCTCAAAAGTTCAGTTTACTCACCGGAGGCTTCAGTGACATCGTCGCTCACTAATCCAGCTTCAACAAAGTTCGTTTAGCAGGTTTAAGACTGTTTAAAATGCTTAAAACGTCTTTTTTACCTTTCTAAGGCAGATCCACATGTCAAGCAAGGAACGTATCTTCTACGCGAGGTTTCCAGTAGGTTATCTATTGCTGGGGACTCTTTGGAGTGCACGCTCATTAGGTTCGACCTCCATCAATCGCGCTTACAGCGCTGTATGTCATAAAATGTTCCTGCATACTTTTTATGGATCCTACGTACATAGTTTAGTTTAAAAAACAGTTTTTACTTCAGGGGCACTTTAGTTACGCTAAGCGGGGACTATTATGGTCTGTTTGACTTCCCTTGCCCCATGTTGCATAAAGCATGTATTGTAAATGCATAAATAATTACACTAACACACACTAAGCATACACAATCCACATAGCAACATAACAGATGTCAGGAAGTGATATTTAGTTTAACTGCAGCAGGATGTTACAGTAAAATTAACTAGATAAAATCATAAATATAGCAAACCTTGTTCATATGAAATAATCAGTATTTGGACACATACTTCTAAAGAAACCTATGTGATAGAATTTACATATATTTCTACACTGTCTTCCTGTTTTATTGAACTGGCTGTAGTCTACAGATATATAAATATATATGCAGAGTTGGGAAATAAAGAAAGATTTATGTGTAAATTGCCAACAGGGGCAAGGTGGCCACAGAGTTAGACATAAGGCTGTAAAACTAATTTAATGATTTAACTAAACAGGCAGTAAATAGATAAGAAGGGGTTTTAAAGACCATTTAAACTTCAGTCAGAAGTGCTTAAATCTGGTAAATGGTAAACACAGAGGGAGGGAGGGGTACAATAACACAACAAGACTCTTAGTTTTAAATTAGTGTTGTTATTATCAGAGTCTGTTCAATGTAAATACCTTTTTGCCCAAACAATATCACAAATATTTATACTGTTCAGCTCCTTAACCATCTACAACTTCTATTATACTGTTATAGTCACTAGTAACATGTTCTTGTATACGATAAGCTTAATAAGGCTTTAGTGGTGTGCCAATTCTACAGTGTACCTGTTATGTTTGTGATTCCATAAGAATTGTTACTACTAGTACTAAGTCTGTTTTATATGGAATTCATAGATCTTCATTTCTCACATGCATTAAGTTTAAGCGATCAGGCTTACATATGTATGTTTATTTACAATAGGCCATAGTTATTTGACATACTAGTAGGTGTATTATTTATACATGGATGCTGTATGTGCACTGTAGTAGGGATCTAGTTTGATAATCTTTTGGATGAGATTTTCTTTGTATATATGTATAGAATTGTTAGGTTTTTTTTTTTGTTTGTTTATGTACTTCTTTACCTAAGGGGTTCGGGTGGGTAGGCACCGAGGTATGTCAGAAGGAGTATTTTGCTACTTTCTCCTATACATTCAAACTTTTTGCTGGAACAGATCAGACGTGGTTCTCCATCTCCTCTTTTGCCTATTGCAAGTATAATGCAGACTCTTTTCAACACACATTAATCTATTCATATATAATATTAAGATTCCAAATATATAATGTTTCCTTATACCCTGTTTAGTATTAACATACATGAGTTGGTCTGTTGACTCTTGGAATATCAAAGGCTTACAAAATACTGCTAAAAAAAAAACTGCTACTCCACCTTGTTTTTAAATCCCAGGCTAGTATCTGTTTTCTCCAGGAAACACACCTATCTAAAGATGAGTGGGAGAATGTAAAAAATAGAAAATGGATTAGGTCTATAATAAGTGCTGGTGATAGCACAAATTCGAAGGGTGTGGCCATTATAATTAAGAAACAATTCCAGGAAGCTATTAACGAATATAAATCTGATATAAACGGCAGATGGTGTTACTTCACCTCTACGCTGCCAGACTCCTCCAAACCAATTCTTTTCTTGAATCTATATGGTCCATGCTCTCAACAACAAACTTTTATTTTAGAAATTTATAATATACTAAACTCATTTCCAAATTACTTATTCATAGTAGGTGGGGACTGGAATGCTGTAATAGATCCTAGCTTAGACCGCACCAGCAACTCCTCCTCTTATAACTTCCAAGCTTCTATAGCCCTAGAGGAACTTATCTCAGATTTTAATCTTATAGACACTATTACTTTTAGTAATATTTCGACCAAAGAAAATCTATATACTTTCTACTCTAATTGTCACAAATCTTGGTCACGTCTAGACTTCCTTCTAATTTCAGACCCTCTATCTAAATTTAAAAATACTTTTAATATTGAACCCAGATTTCTCTCTGATCATGCAAAAATCTCTCTCAAAATTAGATTCAATACCCCTGCTTTTACCTTTGCTAACTGGACCCTTAACAATAACCTACTAAATAATAAAGATATATTAAATAAAATTAATAACATGCTATCGGATCTTGACATCAATCTCACAAAGTCCCAAATTCCTCCAGACATCCAATGGGTGGCTTGCAAAGCTGAAATGAGAGTTTTTTTGATTAGTAAAGCTTCCTTTCTTAAAAAACTCAACATTAAAAAAGAAAATATTCTATCCTTAAAACTCTCATCTTTAGAAAAAAATCAGAGATTATCTCCAGACCCAAAAACTGACGAACTGATCAATACAACGCGCAAAGACTTATTTGAACTTCACTCACAGAATTATTCCTTACAGGAACAAAAATTTATAGCAACATATTCTGAATGGGCACAATTTCCCTCAAGAACTTTGGCAAGAATATTAAAAAACAATAACGGTGCTCCCAGAATATCCACCCTTCATTACCAAGGGAAAATCTACAAATCAGATTCTGAAATAATACATTTATTTTTTTAATTATTTTCAGATATTTATAGTAGTAATGAACGCAACACTCTCAAACCTCAGATGGAGTTTTTTCTTAACTCCATTAATTTCCCCTTTCTTAAAGCTAACCAAGTCTCCCTCTTATCTGCCCCGTTCGACATTCAAGAAGTCCAAAACATCATAAATAACCTCAAAACAGGCAAATCTCTGGGCCCTGATGGCTTTACTACTAACTTCTTCAAAGCTTTTTGCTCAAAACCTCCTCCATTCTATTGAAAGTCTTTAACTGTATTATAAAGGAGGGTATTACTGACCTACATTGGAACAACTCAAAAACTATCTTACTATTAAAAAACAAACAAGACAAAGCAGACCCACACAATTATAGACCAATTTCGTTAATAAATATTGACATTAAGATTTTTGCTGCTATTTTAGCTAATAGATTACAAAATATACTTCCGTCCTTAATTTCCCCTGACCAAGCTGGTTTTATGAGCAATTGACACACATGGGACAATACCCTAACCTTGGATTCCCTAATACAATTTACAAAAAAAGAAAAAAAAACAATATACGCCTTAACTCTGGATGCATCCAAAGCTTTTGACAGAGTTAATTGGGATTTTTTGTTTGCTACTTTGTCCCATTTCAATGTACCTAAATCCTTCTCGGATATGATTAGAATACTCTATACAAACTCTCACACATACCTTTACATAAATAAACAGAGATCCAAGCCAATATTGATTACTAATGGAACAAGACAGGGGTGCCCACTTTCACCCTTTCTCTTTAACATTTTTATTGAGCCCTTCTTTTTATATATCACCCAAAATACTCACCACAATATCCCTAAAATCCTAAATACCCATGTTGCATTATCAGCTTTTGCAGATGATCTAAATCTATACTTTCAATCTCCCAATTCAGATCTACCCAAAATTTTTGATGCCATCAGGAACTTCTCTATTGCATCAGAATACCAAATTAATAACAAAAAATCACATATCTTCCCAATCAATCCTAATTCCCACAAATCTTTCTATTTTCCTGAGTCCTCTTTCCAAATAACATATAACCTTAAATATCTAGGTATCCACTTTGAACATAACCAAGCTTCCATGCTCCAAAACAATCTACTAAAAACATGGTCTACTATACAGCAAGATCTACAAAGATGGAAACTTATGAATTTAGCTTTCTTGTCCAAAGTAGCAATAGTGAAAATGAATGTCCTACCCAGACTTCTATATCAATTCAATGCTTCGGATATGTTAGTCTCTAATAATTTTTTCTCCAAAATTAACAAAGACTTAGCTAGGTTCATTTGGTTCCCTAAGTCAGTTAGGATCTCTTACTCCAAATTAATCTACCCTAAGGAGAAAGGGGGGCTAGGCCTTCCAAACTTTCAACTGTACTACAAGATTATCTGCTCTAATAGAGTCTGGTCTATTTCAAATTTTAACAGCAAAACACATACCCACTCTCCATCTTGGTTAAAAATTTGGTATCACCATATTATCTCTAACAAAATTAACCCTCAGGCTATCCCCTTTCTATCCACTATTTCTATGAACAACTGTAATCTATCACATTCCCTGAAACATAAAATCAGGCTTTTCCAAAACCTTATTAAAGACATCAAACTTGAAAATATTATACCCCTTCTCCAACCACTACATCATAATCCAAACCTCAAGATCAATAATGTAATGCTTGACCTCACTAAATTCCCTCTCATCAAGGATCTTAATGTATGGGACATCCTCAAATATAGGTCTAAAACCCTTCCCGAACTACGGTTAATTCTTGGAACCAATAATAAATACACAGTTATTCTCCGACAATTAAGAGAAATTATACTTGCACAACCTTTCAATCTATCTCCCAACCTTCAGGAAATTAACAAACTAGTCAAAATTATATCTGTAATCTCGAGCACTAAAAAAACAATCTCATCCTCTTACAAACTATTGAATACCTTGCTATACAACTCAAACTGTCTCTTTTCCAACTATTGGAATACCTTTGGCTCTCATATTACAGAGGATCAAAAACTCTTAGCCATAAAATCTACTTTAGAACTCTCCCTTTTTAAGAAACTCTTATATACCCAACTGATGCTAAACAATAACTCTTATTACACTCCTGTAATACTTAATAAATTTAACCCCAACTCATCCCCCTCTTGTACTTGTTGTCCCTATCCGAGAGCGGATCTATTACACATTATGGGGTATTGCAACCACTCTCACAAACTCTGGTGCTCTCTAAAAGTCAGTCTGCAAAAAATGGGTTATTACACCTCCACTCTTTCGTGGGAAACAGCCATTCTTCATATTCCTACCTCCAAATTGTCTAAATTACAACTCCACATTTTAATTATTCTTTGTTCATTTATTAAACTATACATCACTAATAATTGGATGGATCGCACCAGACTTTGTTGGAAAGGTTTCAAAGAGATGGCTTACAAACACATTTCAGCTCATAAATTCATTATAAAGGGTCCCAAAAAGAGAGCCTATTTTAGTAAATTATGGAAACATCTTATAGATTTAATTCTTAGTGAATAATTCCCCATTCATGCATTTAGTGCAATATTTATCCTTATCCCTGTTAATTAATGGAGATCCACTGTTAACTCAATTAATGTTA
Source organism: Protopterus annectens (assembly GCF_019279795.1). Taxonomy (NCBI): domain Eukaryota; kingdom Metazoa; phylum Chordata; order Ceratodontiformes; family Protopteridae; genus Protopterus; species Protopterus annectens. The sequence continues at coordinate 168,390,903 of NC_056745.1, read as the reverse complement.
TTTTTCCTACTTCATGTAATACTCCTGTAGAGGATTGGTAGCATATTATGTTGTAAATATTGTATATAAATGTTTTTGGTTAAATTGATTACAATGCTTTCCTTGTGTTTTTCTTTTCCTTCTCATATGTACCACTGCTAAAACTGTTTGGATACTCACAATATCCTGTAACTATTCAACATTTTATTTTAATGTTCATAATTGCAATGTTTTCCATTTTTCTGCATGCATTGTTTCATATTATGGAAAATAAAAGAAATATTTGAAAAAAAAAAAAAAAGAACCATCATGTTAAAGGCCTCATCTGCCTCTAATGAATCTGTGCATCTTAGAACTATCCACCAATTTTGTTTAAAAAGATTTTAAACATGCCTTTTTACTCCTGCAACAATATGGATTTAGGCTTTCACTTCAATGTTTTGTTTGCTATTAGAATTCCACATGCCTGGGTCTCATTTTCCCCTTCCAACGGTCTCTGTTCTTTCTTTTTTATCTACTGACTTTTGCTTTTCTTCTGCAACATATCCATATGTTCCTTTTAACTCTGTAAATTTGTTACCACAACCACCTTCTTATATTTTTCAGACTTTTTCTTTGAACATAAATGAACTTTTCCAATCCTTCTTATGACAAGTATCTAGAATTTCAAACCCAAAAACCAGTCGTGGCAACCATGCTTGATAGCTACATAACTGTTTATTATGAAGCGCTTTACGTTCAATAGCAATACTTGAACTTCTTCAGATACAATACAAGTTAATTAAAACGTTTAAATAGTAAACCAGTTAAGTCACTTGATATCCTACATCATTATTTAAAGTAAAATACATCCATTTCCATTAGGATTCATTAATACAAAATTAATTAAAAACATTTCTAAAATCCTGCTTATATCCTATCTTGTATATCACCATACATAATCAAGTGTAAATGAATTTTAGATAGGTAACTATAAATGACTTAAAGACTGACCATATAAGTTAGGAAGCAGCTCGTTTTTACTTTCATATCATGACAAATACCTATAACATATGTAATATCTAGAATTTCTCTACCCAGCTGTATATCAGTTATTTCATTTTACTGTCCTTACTTTATAAAGCACTTGCTATGTGCTAGTACTTTTATCCCAACACTCTGATTCTGTTACTTGATATTGGCTCCTTTAACTAACATATTTTAAAAAGGAACATACTTGGTTGCTCAAATTTGTACTTTTTGTGTGCCCTAGTGCATTTTTTGTTTTTGTTTTTGCTTTGGGAAATACTGTTTCTCAAATTTATTCACATCTGTTTTTGCACTACCCAGGACTTCCTCTACAGAACTTTACAATTTCATGCACTGTTTTCTGACTTGCAGAATGTGTATACTTTATACTCAGTACTATTTATTACATAGGTTCATAGGTTCATAGTAGGCTATCTGCCCTGGGGCAATTATAAGCCTAGCCCGATTCTGTATGGCTTACGCCACCCCTTGATTTGAGTATACTGTGCCCTTTTTAAGGTTTAGTTTACTGTGCCTCTGTCTAATAGTGACATGGGAGTAATCCCTGGGACAAACCTACGATCCCCCATCCACTTATCGAGATTCTTCTTGAAGAGATTCAGTGAGGTGCTCTGCCTCACATGAACTGGAATTCTATTCCAGAGCGAAGGGAGCCTCTGGGTTATGAATCTGTCCCTCCAGCAAGTTCTATTTATTTCTGTGCTGAGGTTCAAGTCCCTCGAGCGTGTGGCTCTAAGGGATTTAGATTTACTGAGGTGGAGCATGTCCAGTAATTCTGGATTTGACATAGCTTTGTATGTCAGGCATAGATCGCCTCAAAGTAGGCGGTATGCAACTGAGTAGAGCTGGAGTTTTTTTAACCGAGCAGCATATGGCATCTGTTTGAGACCCTTGATCCTCTTGGTGAGATACTTTTGGGGTCTTTCTAATTGGTGCAGGTGTCAGGTAAGGTACATCCCAAAAGGGGCATTGTATTCTATGATGGGCCTGATGAGGGATGAATAAAGGGGCACGATTACCTCTCTTGAACTAGATGTGAAACCCTTCTTGATGAGGTAGTTTATGTAGAAGGTCTTTCTAACCACTTTAGCAATGTGGTTTTCAAAGGAGAGATTGCTATCAACTTGGGTCCCCAGGTCCCTAATAACTTTCTCTGTACTTAATGGGTTTCCACCTATGTGGTAATTTGTGGGCACATTGTTTTTGCCAAAGGGTATGACTATACATTTTTTGGCATTTAGCTTTAAACCATGGTGCTGGCACCAGTTATCTGTCTCTGTGAGACCTTTTTGAAGGATGTTTGTGTCAGCTGGAGAGTTGATTATGGCACCCAGTTTGCAGTCGTCTGCGAACTTGGTGAGCCATAGTCCTCCCACGTTTGCCTGTACCTCGCAAAAGTATATACCGAACAAGAGTGGTCCCAGGAGAGAACCCTGTGGGATGCCACTTGTGACCGGTTTCGAGTCTGACATGGCTCCAGCAACTCTCACTCTGTGGGTTCTGTCTTTGAGCCAGTTTGCGACCCATCTTGTGACATAGGGGTTTATATTTAAGCTGGATAGCTTATTTATGATGCCCAAGTGGGCTATTGTGTCAAATGCCTTTGCAAGATCCAGATAGGCTGTGTGGACTACCTTCCCTTCATCTATGGCTTTGGTGACTGTTTCAAAGAAGTCAACCAGGTTCAAAAGGCAGGATCTGCCCTTGACAAAGCCGAACTGGGTAGGATCTAGTGTCTGTAGGTCCCCAATGTCTTTGTTTATGAGCTCCATGATGATCCTCTCCATAGCCGTGCAGACTAAGCTAGTCAGGCTTATGGGGCGATAGTTTCCAGGGTCCGTAGAGGCTCCACCTTTGTGGAGTGGGACCACTGTTGCTGTACGCCATTCTGTGGGCACATATCCTGTAGTGAGGCTGAGATTGTATAGCTGTTTTATTTGAGGGATTAGTTCCTCTTGTAGTTCATGTAGGCCCTGTAGCTTCTCTTTCTCCTCCATGGAATTATCTTCCTACTCTCTTTCTGTTAAAATAACTTTTTTCTTTACCTTTTGTTTTTTTTTTTTTTGTTTGTTTTGTTGTTTTTTTTTTGCAAAAATAAATAAATAAATGTACAAGTTGCATAGCTAGACTTTTCTTTTTGACATACATGACAAAATCAGTTCTCATAATGTCTTTTCTTAAAATTGACCAAAGCTTTCACAAGAAAAATCCATTCAATTTGTCCACTCAGTGCCACATTTGAACCACTTCATTGACAGACCTTCATAGAAAATCACCTTCATACCATAAGGTATGTTTATTCGGGGATAAAACAGAAAGTGCAGCACATGAAAAATTATACTGTATTTCTTCAAGTTTTTTGTGCCAGTTGCTTGAGAGTGCCAGTTGCTTGAGTTCCAGTTAACTGAGAGTTTACTGTATATTTTTGATGTAAAGTAGTTCTCTTCCTAATGTTTCAGACTTGCTGTACCATATCCAATAGCTGTTGGGGATGTATTTTACATCTAAAATATACATTATGAAAGAATTTAATGTTTTAATGTCTACAATAGCATGCACATGCATATTCAGAAGCAAATACAGACAGACTCACACATGCATATACAGAAACACAGACAGACACACGCTCATATGCACAGATAGAAACACACACGGCACTTAACAACCACTTTGTTGTATGAACACATCCTAAGATTCTTCTTGTGAGCAAACAAATGAAAAAAAAACAGAATGCCAACTAGTGTTTTAATATACGTTACATGTATGATCACAAGTGATATGCAATAACGCAAGAACATCAGAGGTCAAGAAACCCGTATATTTTCAAAAGGCATTTCCCCACAATGGTTTTGTATAATAATTACATCTTGTCCCTTACATTTCAACAGGATCATTATCCCTTAGATTTAGAAACAGTTTTTGTTTCACAGTAATACACAAGATGGAGGCAATTCAAAGACACACTGAGCTTGAGAACAAAATCCGAGAAATTCTGTAGCCTGCATAATATGCAAATGGCAAGCAGGGTTGGCCTTTGGTCAACTGGTGCCCTAGGCACAAGGGAACCACAGTACCCCCTCACACCACTTGCTGCCCCATCCTGGTCTACCTACACCATCCAGATGACTTTTTTCTTCCTTTTTCTCACAGTTGGTCTTACTCTTCAGTTTTTCCTGTATTAATTCAACATATTTTAAAGAAACCATTTTTTTACTACAAAAAATAAACAAAAATACTGGAAAAGTGCCCCTGCTAGAGCACGAACCTAGGCAGTCACCTAGTTGGCCTATACCTAAGGCCTGCTATGATGGCATTTATAGTGATATAGTACTGAACAACAGTATTAAAATGAGGGCAATCACAGATGCAAATGCCACTAAATAATATGGTAGAACAATTGAGAAATACGCATATTTTATGCCAAGAGATGCTAACTGCAGACTTGCTGACCAGAGCTAAAATGTGGGATTATGGGAGATAGACTATGAAAACATGTACAGGGTAGCTATTGCACTGGTGTATCAGTACATACCGGCTGTATTCACTATCAGTAGTCATGGTGTTGTGCATCATTTCCCTTGACGGCACTTTTTTATCCATTTCTTCTTATTATATTATGCCGTCCATAATACTGCAATTGTGGACTGCAGTCATGTGGATAAGACACCATGTAGGCACTGGTTAAGATGTGTTGTCCTCTTATGCAGGCATGAGGAATTTTATTTATTTATTTATTTTTATTTAGGATTTGTGGAATACCTATCCCTGTGGATACCAAAGTATGTACAGCTTTGAGAATATGAGCTATAGGGACCTCTTGGTGACTAACGGTGGACATGGTGGGTGTATTCCAGGCATCTGCCTCAAAGATAATCTGATAGTGGTTTCTATGTAGCACAACACAGGACAGAGCTAATACCATGCAAGCTTTTTATAACACAGCCCATTTCCTTAAAGGAGTGAGGCCATAAACTGCAACCGCATTGCAATAGTGGCCCAGACTAAGCACTAGGAAAGAAGTCATATCAACCATAAGAGATTCCATTTTATCGACTGCCAGGTGGTATGTAATGTGTAGGCTATAATATACAACATGTATGTAGGCAACACAGGCAGTGCCCTCAACTTCCATAAATAGGTAAATTATGTCAGCAGTTTATGCAATGCAGCTTTTACTTTCGGTCATCTTATTGTCAATACCAGGTATGCCCTAGAGCCATGGATAATTAATGATATTTAGAAGTCCTCAGACAATGGCAGAGAATGACTACCACTGTGCTTCTCAAAATCCAAGGTCATTGAAGAACATTTGTTTGGTTTGTTAAAGGCTTGCTTCTGCTTTCTTGGCTTGTTTGGGGGTGTTCTGCAGTATGACCATAGCACATGCAGTAAGATATTTTTCAGTCTGTGGAACATTACACAACAATTATATGTAAACAGTTGCAGCAGGGCAGGAACATTCAGGAGGCAGAGGCTGACATCCCAGGCTCAGTAGTGGAGGAGATGACTGATGAGGACCCTGTGGAAGAGCTAGCCATAAGGGAGGACAATGCCATATGAAGGCAGGTGATGTATGGCACGGCACTTAGTAAGAAGCAGCATCTGGTCATAACTATGGGTCATATTGAAACACTATACAGAACAATAAAAATGATGTATACAAACCTCATATGCTATACCAATCATAGACTAGCCACAATGTGTTTTAGACATAGGATACTAAAGTAACAAATTACAAAGGGCAGGGCACGGTTATCATCATATGTGCAGGAGGGGATATCCACAGTGTCAAATGTCATCAGCAAGCAGAAGTGCAATGTTTGTGTGTGTGTGTGTGTGTATGTATGTGTGTGTGTGTGTGTGGGTGTGTGTGTGTGCCTGTGCATCTGTGTGTGTGTGTGTGTGTGTGTGTGTGTGTGTGTGTGTGTGTGTGTGTGTGTGTGTGTGTGTGTGTGTGTGTGTGTGTGTGTGTGTGTAGTTAAGTGTTTGAACAACATTTTGAGACATGTGTAACAGGCATGTGTTTGTGAGATGAGAGATGGAAATAGACTGACCAGGAAGGGGGTGCTGTCTTCACTGATATCTGAGTGCCGAGTAAAAGTCTGATTGAGTGTTTAGTGGGGCACAACTTCAACAGATGCTGTAGCATTGAGCTGTAGTCTTGTGGACGGGTACAGGGCACCCAAAGGAAACTTGTGCACAAACTGTGTTTTTCTCTGTCCATGGTAGTACCCTTTCTTAGGTGGGCCACAGGCACAACCTCCATCATTCAGAGTGGATGGAGTGCTCCATGACCATCAGTGTTGGTCCTTGGCATGCATGAACTCTGCATGAACACCCTGCCCATATAGAAATTCACATTGTAATGTACTTTCCTCAACAGTGGATTGTATAACAGAGGTGATGACACTATGTGCACCTGATGTAGCTGACTCATTCCATGTCAGACCTCCGTTTTTAGTGAAAGAAGTGAAACAACTACAGAATATACATTGGTTATGATGTCTGGTGGCACAAGGCCACTTGCTATGTGCAGTCTCCATGCACCTGATGGCCATGATGTTACACATGTGGCCCACATTCTCCATGAGTTCATAACACAGACCACACGATACCCATGCCAGGTCAACAAGACCTATGTTGGTGTCAGCCAGTATCTGTATTATGGCCCTGTGCAAATAAATCCTGGGTTTCAGTTATGGACACACCTGCCTTGGATGGAAGATGGTACCCGTGGCATGCGCAGGTACTGGCACACTGTTCAGTCATGCCTTAGACTTGCACAGTTGAGCTTGTGGCATCCAGTGGGGAATGTGACACAGGTGCAGATATCCCTCTCGTGGTTGAGTTATATGCATTTCTGTGTGTCATGCCTTAGACTTGCACAGTTGAGCTTGTGGCATCCAGTGGGGAATGTGACACAGGTGCAGATATCCCTCTCGTGGTTGAGTTATATGCATTTCTGTGTCCTTCTGTACTTTCCTGGGATTGTGGGTTGGGTTGGACAGACACAGAAACAATATTCATGAAATGGTTTCAGGATGTGGACATCACATTGCCCATGTCTAACACTGACATCATGACTACTGACCATGCTGGGATTTGGCTGCTATCATAATCTAAGCCAGACAGTTCTCCAGCAAATAAACAGCTGTATATCAATGGTGGATGTCTCTGATAACATTGCACCTGTGAAAACATCAAGAAAATACCCAAACCAAGTAAGGCTATTCAGCAATACCTAAAGTCCACTGACTAAAACACTGTCTAATATAGTGGTATGGGAAATTAATAGTTAACATAAATGGCCTCTGCACAATGAGCCCTGATGTTCTTGCAAAAATAATTTGTCAGGTTTGTAAGTTGAACTGCAGCAGACTACACCAGTCATTTACCTACTATGACAGATACTTGGCCATGTTACGACATACCCACCTATAATATCACCAACACATATTCTTGATGTTCAGCTGAGCTCTGCACCAATATCCAGGACTCTTCTATGGACTGCAGAACTGTCTGGACTCAGATGCAGAGTTGTCAGGAACTTCTCTGTCTTTGTTAATGGTGGTTTGGTCAGTGTGTCACCACCCACTACCTCTGCTTCCCTCTGCTGCTCTTCCCTGGGGGTAGCCCAATCTTTCCAAGCATTTATCATGTTGGTGGCCTGACAGCTCACCTGATCATGCATCTTGTTCTGGCCTTTGACAGCACTGATGTCCTTAATCATGTCTTGCCAGGCAGAGTTGCAAAAGGGACAGTCAGATTTGTCATGGCTGATCATCTACCAATTGTAAGGAAGAAAAGCCTGTAGCAAGATGACTCATTCTCTGTATGGGAAACCTTCCCTTTCTGATGTATGCAACATTGTGGCATAGTGTTCCAAAAATGGAAATAAAAATACATGGGAGAACCTTTATGTCCCTACCTGTCATATGCCTGTACAGATTTAAAGGTAGCAGTCTATTGTGACAAAAACTATGTATCAAGGATATTTATTTTTGTGTTAACTCACACAGATATATAGTATGCGTGGGCAGCTATGTTCCCTTGGACTTTAATAGATCAAACACTCCACCCTCCCCAAAAAGTGGAATGCATGTAGAGATGATATGCAATGGACTTTCATAGTATTTCATAGATGGCTGTCTTAACAGTTTCACATGCTACTGGGATAACATACCTTCAGATTATATGAATCTTAACAGGGTTATGCATGGATGTGTACAGTTTCTATACATGCTGTAAGTTACACCACAAATGATATTTTAAAGCATACCCTACAAGGGCAGAAATACTTCAATAATATCACAGATGGTTTGTTAGATACCAGGAAGCTATTGGTTTCTGTTGTAGAAAGTGAGCTTTGAGGTACAAAAACATAAGTATTCACCCTACATGTGGGCTGCACAATATTGTGCAGTGTTGACATTTCTTCTCACACACCCATCTATTCCCCCACCTCCCCCCGTGCACAAAGTATGCAAAGGATATTACTATTCAGTTGCATAGATTTCAAAAGAATGTTGACTTACTGTCATGCACCCTGCTAATATCTGCACCAGACAAACCTTTACCCATGACCATTATATAAGCAGTGAAGTAGCAACTGCTGTAGAAATTAAAATACAGTACATGTCCTTCAATATCCATCATAGCAGTAAACATTGAACATCTCTGTGCTTGCCCTACAGATCTACATGGATTGGATTAATGTACATAACAATAATAAACGCATGGCAGTTCATTCTGCAAAACCTCATAGAAATGTTCCATTTACCCTGGTATGGCACTACACACACAGTTAATGTAACACAGCCCCCTCTTACAATTGCAGTATGTATGTAACTTTAACCAACAACAGTATAAACAATCTATAGTAATGCATACTTTCAGGAAGATCCTTAGTCAAAAGAAGGGGCGTATCAGCATGTGCTATCAGATCTTTGCAAATAGCCCTGCTTACATTTCCAGAACAAAAGCTTTACTTAGAAACCCTTGTTAACAATGTTTCATCCCACTATGTGAGTTACTTCTTTGCAGTCCTCCATAGTACAGTAAGGTCCATGGTAGAAGCGGGAGCTTGTATTGCACAGTTTCAAAGTTTCTAGCATGGCAACCATGCAAGGCATCAGCTAATTAGTGCACCTGAATCATGTTTTCCTCATTGCAGCAATGAGTAATGCCATACTAAGGCGCTCGATCACTTATGTGCACTTGCATGACCACTTGCGAAGCACAGTGAGCATAACTGGGCGGGTCAATGACCCCTTAAGAGATGTGAAGAAATGTGTTTCACTACTCTATCCTACAGGGCAGTAAAGAGCAAACTAATACCACAGTTAAGCAACATGAAGCTAGTAAACACTTTCCATACCAGTGTTCACAACCTAACACCATGATGAAATGCCATCATTTTCTGAGTTAAGCAATAGCAGCATCGTGACTAGTCATGCTAATTAGCTGTCTGATGTTGAGCATCATGTGTCAATAAACTGTACATGCATGGTCACAAGGTGACTACCATAGTTCTTCAGAATGTGTGCTGGTGAATGAGCATGGCTTCCTAGGGCACTGTTCGTGGTAGGGCTCCCCAGTGGTGCAACTAAGAGAGCAAAATATTTCTCTTCTTGCTGCACAGAAACCACTAATAGTACCTGACTGCAGACTCCTATAGGAGTCCCTAGTCTAAAGTGGATGCCTGGCACAGTATTGCCAGAACAGTGCCAGATCCCACTGGCATACTTCACTTTGTTGACCAATGTCAGCAGCACTACAGGGACCTAGAGAGGTGCCATCCTGACTTTCTTAGCCAATGGAAAGAAGAACTCATAACAAAGGCCCCTCAGATGCTTTGTCTTTATAATAGTTGACAGTAATTTAAATTGTCTTTTAAGTTATATTTGAATTAATTTTTGCTCACAAGACTACATTGCCAACATCTCATCAAAGATCTTGCATAAGGCTGAAATAATATAAATGGGTGAAATTGGGGGAGGAGTGCAGGCTGCTTTTATTTCAAAGTGGTTTTACTATGGCAGTTTTGCAGGTTTTACGCATGGTACTAATACTAAGACAGAGGTTAAGCAGGTTTTACAATGTCATCTCAACAGTGATACTTGAACCAAGGATGGAGGCTGTCTATACACAGATGTCCATCCCACTGCATTTACTGCAGTAGTGGTAAGGTATCTATGGATAAGAGCCATATGAAATGGATTAGAGGAAGATATTCAGGAGGAGTTGGTGGAGTATCTAGGTGGGGGTATCTGGTAAAGTGGGGATGTAAGGTAAGTGTATTTGGAAATCATCTGCTGATGGGGAAGATGAAGGAGTGTAATTTACCCATGGTAGTTTGCATCCAGTGAAGGTATTGATTTCTTTCCCAAATTCCCTTTGCCTGTATCTAAAAGAGTTCTTAGCCTGTACCATAAATTGGCTTTTATGTCTTCTAATGATGTTTTCTTTTTTTTAGCTAGGTTCCGTAGGTTACTGGACTGTTTCCTATCTTCTGGAGAGAGATTGGGCTTCTAAAGGTGCATGAAATTCATCCATGAGTCTATGTTAACCACTTTTTTTCAGTTTAGTATTGGAGAGCCCATTAAATCAGAAGTTCCTCTTATTCTAGAGTCTAGAAGTTCAGGGAAAGTAAGAGCCTTGTGAAGATGTGGGAATGTTCATAAGGTGTTCAGATGCCATATTCCTTCTTACCACTTTGGAAAAGTTAATGTTTCAGTCTTTTTTTTCCTTCTATCCATGGCCTGCTGGACTGAGTGTTCCTTTATGCATGGTTATCTATTTTCTTCTGCAGTGCAATTAAAACTTCTTTTAAGCTCTAACTTTTTTAACATAAACCCCCTCACAGAAGTTTATATTATCCAACCTATTCTTTTTAGATATACATTAACATTTCCCATCCTTCATGTTACAGGGACCAAACCTTCTTTTTACAGCCTACACAGGAATTATTTAATTTTCCTTCCCTCATTTCTTTTTAAATCACTAGCTCTATATCAGTATGTATACCCCAGGACGTTGCTTTTGTTTGTTGAATTTGGTCACCATCAGCTGGCTGCACTACCTTGAAAGTTACCATTCCTGCATTAAGAGCATACTACTTAATAGCAGAAATAGCAGCAAGGAGCATGATAAAACACAAAACAAAAGTCTGAAAAAACATATTATAAATCAGTTAATACACTACCCTAACAGATAAACCAAAATTCAGCAAATGAGATCTAGAGGATAGCTGTTATTGTACCACTCAACTGCTATGATTTTGGCACAGTGCTCTGATTTATCACATCAAATTTATTCCTCGTCTCTCCTGGATTTACTGCTTGCCTTCTGATTGCCTTCATAAATATAGACATGGATAAGGGTGTATATAGTATTAAATAATTGCACAAGTCTGTACAAAAGCCTTTTATCACTAACTATATTGGTGTCTAACTTCATAAATATAGACCTGGACAAGGGTGTATATATTATTAAATAACTGTACAAGTCAGTACAAACACCTTTTTTCACTAACTATATTCGTGTCTAATTTCATAAATATAGACCTGGACAAGGGTGTATATACTATTAAATAACTACAAGTCAGTACAAACACCTTTTATCACTAACTATATTGGTGTCTAACTTCATAAATATAGACCTGGACAAGGGTGTATATATTATTAAATAACTTTACAAGTCAGTACAAACACCTTTTATCACTAACTATATTGGTGTCTAACTTCATAAATATAGACCTGGACAAGGGTGTATAAATTATTAAATAACTTTACAAGTCAGTACAAACACCTTTTATCACTAACTATATTGGTGTCTAACTTCATAAATATAGACCTGGACAAGGGTGTATATACTATTAAATAACCTTACAAGTCAGTACAAACACCTTTTATCATTAACTATATTGGGGTCTAATATCTAAAGACCTTCCGTTGCAAAAAATAACAAAGTGCTCCTGGTTTGGGTCCTCTGCTCTAATTTTTTAACTGCCAGCACTATGATTTTTAAGAGGCTGAGAGTTATAACATTTGTAACAAGCACAGCAGAAAAGTGACATATTTTTAGAATAGTTACTTTGCATAATCATCTAAGAATTTTACTGGGAATGAGAATATAAAGGACAAAAGGAAAATAAGACATCAACAAGGAATTATGGCTATGAGGAATGAGAGGTTGAGGTCAGTGATATGAGCAGATAAGGAGAAGGTACTGAATCAGTGCTCAGCCTGTCTAGAAGTTAATATAATGGGGGCAAAGACAGAGTCAGCGGAATGTGAAAAGAGATAAGGAGAAGGTACTGAATCAGTGCTCAGCCTGTCTAGAAGTTAATATAATGGGGGCAAAGACAGAGTCAGCGGAATGTGAAAAGAGATAAGGAGAAGGTACTGAATCAGTGCTCAGCCTGTCTAGAAGTTAATATAATGGGGGCAAAGACAGAGTCAGCGGAATGTGAAAAGAGATAAGGAGAAGGTACTGAATCCGTGCTCAGCCTGTCTAGAAGTTAATATAATGGGGGCAAAGACAGAGTCAGCGGAATGTGAAAAGAGATAAGGAGAAGGTACTGAATCAGTGCTCAGCCTGTCTAGAAGTTAATATAATGGGGCAAAGACAGAGTCAGCGGAATGTGAAAAGAGATAAGGAGAAGGTACTGAATCAGTGCTCAGCCTGTCTAGAAGTTAATATAATGGGGGCAAAGACAGAGTCAGCGGAATGTGAAAAGAGATAAGGAGAAGGTACTGAATCAGTGCTCAGCCTGTCTAGAAGTTAATATAATGGGGCAAAGACAGAGTCAGCGGAATGTGAGAAGAGATAAGGAGAAGGTACTGAATCAGTGCTCAGCCTGTCTAGAAGTTAATATAATGGGGGCAAAGACAGAGTCAGCGGAATGTGAAAAGAGATAAGGAGAAGGTACTGAATCCATGCTCAGCCTGTCTAGAAGTTAATATAATGGGGGCAAAGACAGAGTCAGCGGAATGTGAAAAGAGATAAGGAGAAGGTACTGAATCAGTGCTCAGCCTGTCTAGAAGTTAATATAATGGGGGCAAAGACTGAGTCAGCGGAATGTGAAAAGATAACAAAAACTGAAGAAGAAGAAGAAGGCAATTTGCTGATAACAAACAGAGAAAGCAAAAAGGAAAAGGCGCTATTTCCTGGCTAGAAATTGGCCATTTAGTGATGCCTTTATGGATATTAATGACAAATACCTAGTCATAAGTAATATTTTAGTTTTTACACAAGTAGCTTCTTTACTGTGGTATCTTATTGTTTACTAAACTAATATTTTATTTCTTTTGTTAAGTAGATTCTGCAGTGCGGCATTTTATATTTATAACGACAGTCTTTTTTAGTACTTAAATAGAATAAAAAGAAAAGGAGGCTGATCCAAGGTGAATAGCAATGTTAGGAGAACTTAGTAGGTCCAAAGACTGTGACATCCAATTACAAATGGAGTATACTGATTTAGAATGTTTTGAAAGATGGAGATATGTATGGGAAAACTAAAACAGAAAGTTGTATGCATAGCTGGAACAATTATTATTATAGTGGTCAAATTCAGTCCATTGCGATAAATGAAGAATGGAGACTGCAGGTATTCTTGAAGGAAGATGACTGCAAATTTACATGAGCAGTTATATTCTGGCTTAAGTTAATTGAAAGTCCAGACTATAGATTAGTAAAAACACAGCATAAAGGACAAAAGATGAGCTTGAGTGCTCATAACCCTTCATCATCATCATCATCATCATCATCAGGGCCCCCTTTTACCCCATTTTTTTTTCCATGGGGTCAGGGTATCATGTTAACTGTCGCCAGCTCTCTCGATTCAGTGCCACACTCCAGCCTTCTTCAACAATCATGCATGGCTGTCACAGATCTTTTTTCACACAATCCATCCACCTCTTTGCTGGACATCCTCGCTTCCCTCTTACCTTCTTCCTGTCTGTCCCAAATCTTCCTCACCAGATTGTCTTCTGTTTATCTGCATGTGTTTAAACCACCATAATCAGTTCTCTTTGATCTTTTCTGCAATTGGAGCTACTTTGGCTTCTGCTCTTATGTCCTCATTTCTTCGCCTGTCCCGCAGTGTGCATCCTACCACCCTTCCCAGGAACTTCATTTACATCACCTCTAGCTTCTTCAGTTGTTCTGCCTTTACTGCTCAGGTTTCTGTACCATACAGTAGTACTGGTTGTGCCACTGTCTTGTACACCTTACTTTTCAGCTACTTTGGCATTCTTCCATCATAGACTACATCTGACACTCTATGCCAGTTGGCTGCAGACCCTGTGATTCTAGCTTTGACCTCTTCATTCAGAGTTCCCTTCTCAACCACCCTTCCCAGATACTTGAAGCTGTTTACCTGTTCCACTATATTCCCTTCTATCTCTATTCTCAGCTTCGTATGATTTCCCCAGTTTGCTGCCATTACCACTGTCTTATCTGTGCTTAGTTTCATCCCATATGCCTTCAGTTTTGCATTCCCTTGTCCTATCCTTTGCTGAAGTTCTAGCTCAGAGTCTGCCTGTAAGGAGACATCATCTGCATAAAGCAACTTTGTTGATCTGTCCCCTCTGACCTGTTTGCTAATGTAGTCCATCACCAGTATGAACAGCAGTGGGCTCAGAGATGAACCCTGATGCACACCCACTTCCACTGGGAACCCTTCTGTGAGGCCGAACACTTTTCGTAGAGGGTTCATAACCCTTGAAGGGAGACAAATTGCTTTTCTCTGTAAAAGAGGCCTAGCTTTTTGTTCATGGTAAGTACTACTTTCTCAATGTACATGCCCTATTTTAGATGGTTGTCACCTTGATCTTCAAGAAGTTTAATGGATTTAACTAGTTCAACATGTCAGTTATCATTGGTTATAATTTCAAATGTGGATATGCTACTGCTATGGGATTTAGGAGGGGTGAATGGCATCACTTTGGATTTAATTCTAAGAATTATCTATAAATTTTATTGAGTCACACAGTGAGATGATAATTACTATGAGGATAGTAGAAGCAGAAGTAATAGTTTCTTCTATGTAGCATTGCTAAGAGAAGACGTTTTGTTTACTGAGATGATAATTATGATTAGACTAAGTAGTGACTCATGAGTTGCATCAGTGGTATAGGTTTATGGAGGACATAGCATCTTTCCAGAAGACTGACAGAAAATAATTATTGTGATAATTTCTAAACCAGTCAAAAGATTTAGCAAACATGATGTTTTGTGAAAGGTGAGAGAAAAAAGTTCAGAATATAACTTATTTCTGGCAGCTCAGTGAATGCCGAATGTAGACTCTGTATTATGTCCTGGGTACAAGTCATAATGGTCATAAAATCAAATACTGTTGGCTGTAATATCATATAGTAGGAGTATATAAATACATCTCTAAAGTAATTGAGAGACAGTGGGGAGAAAAGAGATTAAATTAATAACGTTATGTCTTTATGAAAGAAGACTATAACAATTTTTCCAAATTCAAGGGTCATGATAACTAGTGAGTGAGCTTTTAATGATTATTGTTATATGATAAAGAACTATTTCTGCAGCAGTTTCTAGGAATTCTCATGGCAAACCATCATCTGCTATAGAATAATACTTTAGTTTTGAGTACTTTATACCTGTGCAATACTCACTATTGGGAGTATTAAAGGATGGCAGTAGATTGGAGGGGTAAGACTGTAGAGGAATTTGTGATGAGGTGAATTGAACCATACAAAATTCTGTCAAAGTACTGACTAAAGTCTAAAACAACTACCCACAAGCTGATACGTGTACTCGGACTAGGAAATGAGAACTTATCAGGGTGAAATGTTTACAATTTTGAATTAAAGGAGTACTATTTTATTGTTTTTTGCTAAACGTGAAAGTGTTTTTTCAATCCGCCATTCCCCTAAGAGAGCCAAGTAGTGGAGTATTGCAAGAAAGGTGGAAGTAAAATACTCTGCACTGAGATCTCAAGAAACGTGATGGAGATGGTACCGGCTCTCTTGCTTTACAACTGACTGCAACAGCGGACAATTGATATATATAAATATATATATTGTTTTTTTGTTGGTTTTTTTTTTCAAGGAGCTGAGTAGTGGATGTTCAGGATTGTGTTCAGGATTATTTTTGTAGAGCTGAAAGACTGTTAAAGTAGTTAGGTTGCTCTTGATAAAATCTCATATTGTACTGCAATTAAATATACTCTGAAACAAGTCTGATATCTAGTCCAGTTTCTTTTTCTTGATGTGGTTTCATACGGTCTAGGTGTAAAAGATATTAGTTTTGCCAGGGTAAATAGTAAAGGTTAATTAATCTTCCATTAAAAAATGGTTGCCTGGGAATGTCACTTTCCTGAGTTGGAAACATGCTAGTTGGCCCATTAGACTTGAAAAGCAGACGACAATAGATCTTGATCAGCTTACAATAGTTCCATCGCTGCTGCTGCTGTTGATCATTTTACTTCACTCCATGTACACCACATTCCAATAGATCATTGTAAGCTATGGCTTGTGATTGTACTCTGTCCGCTTTGTGACAATAGGCAAAGGTTAGAGCCATGGTAGAAGTGCATGATCTGGCTAGAAGATAACTTTAAACATGGTAACTATCATATGAAAAGACGTTTTCAGAGTAGAGTGCCACAAAAAGGCTTTACTTACAATAACACACATTGAGCACTTTCGTCCACAGGTAATAGGACTTCTTAAGTCCTATTACCTGTGGACAAAAGCGCTCAACGTGTGTTATTGCAAATAAAGCCTTTTTGCGTCCCTTTACTCTGAAAACTTCTTCTTTTCCTTTTTTATTATTGGTTGGTGCTTGTGGTTTTAATGGTAGCTATCATAGCTTGTACCAGTCATGGAGTTCCAACAAAAAGAAATGATTTTGCTTCATAAAATGTCAATTGCAACTAATTTACCTACTATACTCTTGCAAGTGGTTGACAAGGTATGCCTGCCTGACTACTTGGAATGCTTTTTATTCCACTGACTATAAGATAGTGACTGGTGTTTTCAAAGACATGTTTGCCCTCTTATGAGTGAGATAGCTCATAATCCTTATAATGGGTCTGCGTTTTGTAAAGCCGCTGACACCTCTGGAGTGTATTGGACAGAGTTTAACCTTAATGATTACATTAAGCTATGGATGTGATTTTCAGCTTGTATCTAACTTCTTGTAGAATTACTTGATCCCACTAGAGTAGTTATTTCTTGTGTGGAAGAGCACAGCCTCATTATTTTCCAGATTATCAATCTTTTAACTCTTGAGCAAAAGGAAACCAGTTTTAAGTTGATTATTCTTCCCTGATCTGCTACCTGTTGACGATTGTCTTTACACGGAATCATTGGGGGCACAGTTCCTATTTGTGCAGTGACACTGCTGTGTTCCCTTATCTGCTACCTGTTGATTGTCTTCATACAGAATCACTGCGGGCACAGTTCCTATTTGTGCAGTGACACTGCTGTGTTCCCTGATCTGCTACCTGTTGGTTGTCTTCATACAGAATCACTGCGGGCACAGTTCCTATTTGTGCAGTGACACTACTGTGTTACCTGATCTGCTACTTGTTGATGATTGTCCTCATATGGAATCACTGTGGGTGCATTTCCTATTTGTGCAACAACACTGCTAGTGTATTTATTTTTCCATTCCTATTTTTCTATTCTATTTGTGCAGCACAAGTGCTTCAAAGGCTTTGGGTTTTTATGTGTGTGTGTGTGTGTGTGTGTGTGTGTGTGTGTGTATGTGTGTGTTAAGCAGAAGTGTAGGGAATATTGATACCTAAAAATGCTTTTTTAGAAGAGGTGTAGGAGAGGTTGTCATATATTGAAGTTTTGGCTGGTTTGTTTTGCCTGACTAAAGATTTCACAAATGTCATCTGTAGAAAATATGGTGGAAACATTTTTCTATATGTTTTAAAAATTACTTTGTGATTATAATTCTTCAAAAGCCATCACTGAGTCCTGACATCATGGAGAATTTCTATTCAATCTCTAGCATTCTCTTCAGTGGTAAGATTATTGATAAGGCTGTCTATTTATAGCAGGAATCCTACCTTAGGTCACCCAGTCTTCTTAATTCATATAAGTCATGATTCTTGAGACATGACTGCAATGAGAGTGCCCTTTTTGGGGTTATTGATGATTTCATTGTGACAAAGGCTCAGAATTTGCATTCTATCATGGTCCTATGGGGTGTCTTTTGTGCACTGGATTACATTGACCACGTGATCTTCCTGGACTGACTTAAGCTACAGTGATGGCTACCATCTACTGTTCTTGCATAATGTTTTTCCATGCTTCCATCCTCCTTCTACGAACAGAAACAGTGAGTGGTTTGGAGATGAATTCCATGGCATTTCATCTCTTATATGTTGCAAATTACTAGGCTCTATTTTAAGAGCCTCTTTTGTTCTTCACATGTATGCTTCCACTCAGTGATCATTTTAGTGAGAGGGGGATTCAGTATCACTGTTATGCTGATGATATTCTCCTTCCTCAAGACTGCTAGGCATCTCCTGTTTCTTTACAAGAATATCTGTATGTCATGTTAAATTGTAAGAGGCACAGCCACCCAAGACAGAAGTTTCTAGCATGTGTCGTCCTCTTAATGCTCTATGTGTTAACCTGTTTCTGTCTATAGTCGTAGTAGCCTAGAGTTTTATCAAAGATGTGGTATCTTAATTAGATTCTTGACATCATTCTGATGCTATGTCAGCTGTGGTAAAGCCACATTTGTCACATCAGAGAAACAGCCCCTGCATCAAGCATCTTCTCCCTTCACAGCATGTAAAGACAATGGTGCATGCACTAACATATTTTTTTCTTGTTTTCCAACACTGAGTTCCAGCCATGAGCCTGTCCATGATCAGTCAGTTAGTCCATTCTATCTCTTGCTGGGTAACAGCTGACATCATGATGCTGTGAGCAAGGCAGCTTCCCCTCCCAAGACAGCTGATGTGTATCTGTGCACACAAGGGCCTGCTATGCCCTCCTCTATGGGTATGTATATTACTGTACATGCCCAGTGAAAGCTGCCATGTACGTATGGCTTCCACATCCCCAGCCGTTATGATTCATGCAAGCTGAAGAATTCTTGTGGCTCATATTTGTTTGAAACTATTTCCCTACTAAATCTTTTTTTTTTGTTACAGGAAAGCACTAACTTTGGGAGGAATTTCTGATAAAGTTTGCCTAGATCTATTAATATTGCAGAAATGATTATGCATTTTCCAGTGCCTGTAAATTATGCATGTAAGTGCTTTGAGTATGCATAATTGACATAAACTATATGATTATTTTATTTGTATTTTATCTATACCTCTGTTATAATATGCAGATCTCTTAATACATGCATTTAAGACCACTACTGTGACGTTAATCCCAAGAGTTTACTTACTACTTTCAGAGGCATGAGGGTAGCACTCTTCTTTTGAGTTTTTACATCTTGTATCTATCTGCATACCTGATAGGGTGGTGGTGGGGGAAAACGTCATTTGCAAAGGAAAGATGTTTCTGAAATAGCCTGAAAGGTTTCTTGCTGAAGCACTGGGAGATAGGTGTGCTTTTTAATTACAATTTTTCATTCCAGCAGCCTATTGGTATTTTTAAAAGATTATTTGGTATCTGTGCTTTGTATCTTTGAAATCTACTACTATCCTGGCTTCTGGGAATTTACTCTTTGATGAACTTTAGGAGGACACTTATAACCCATTTATTAGCAGAGGTTCATACATACATTTTTGAGAAATCTATGCAAATGTTATAAAGTCTTATAAACTAAATGTGGAGTAAACATGGAATTTCTTTGGCAGTTTTTGTTCTAGGAACCATCATATTACATTTCATATTTAATTATGCACTTAGGTGCTTATTATTTTATTGTGTAGTTTATTCATATAATTGTTGGCTAGATCAAAGTGATTTAAGTCCCTTCCCGTATGACTGACACTGATTTTTGAGAATACTAGTTTAGTTTATTTATTTGCCTTCTCTCTTTCATAGAACAAGCTATGTGGAATTAATTTCTATATAGTTCTACATGTTAAGATCAGTGAGTTGGAATTGATGGTTTTATCTTTGTTAAATGCTTAATTGATGTATTTAGAACAGGATATATTTACTGTTCTTTGGTTTTGTGATTTTTTTTTCTTTAGAAAGCATTCTATTGAGGATGCATGGAAATAATTTAAAATATTTTCAATTTCTGCAGCAGCATGCTTTTTTGTGTGGTCACTCAAGATAGTTTTGCAATGTGTGTTTTACCTGTTACCTAGTTCTGACTAAGTACAAATTAGATAACTGTAGCTGGAACAAAATATTTCAGCATGAAAGTTGGTCAGAACACCTTGATATTTTTATATCACATACTTGCCACATGATCTGCTCTGTTGATATTATAGCCCAAATATCTTTCTGATTTATGCCATGATTTTTCTCTCCTATATGGTCAAAGTCTTTCCTTCCTTTAACAGTTGTTACTACCCTGCTAACCAGTTGAGACAACCTCTATTTAATCTTTTTCAGTTACTAGTAGTTCACAGGATGGCTACACAGACATGGCTTTGATTATTTGATTACTCAGGAACAGGAAAAATAAAGTAAAAATGATCACATGCATCTAAAACAAAAAAATAGTAAAAAGAAAAAAAAAAAAGATGCAATAATCCTATGCTGGTACCTAGGCAAGAATCCCTCCGTGGGCTAACAAGCAAGTTCACAAGAAAAGCTACCCCTTTTACAAATGGTATCAGTAATATATGCCATGGTATTCTCCTGTTGTTCATTCTGCATTGGTCAGACATCATGGAAATGTAAAGCCAGACTATAGGAACATGTCAAGGATATTAGAAAATGGAAGACAGAAAATTCAGTGTCCACAAATATCTGGGGAAACAGGCTGGTAAAATTGATTTATTTGCAAGTGACTCTTTTGCAATGCATACAATGGGTCGTATTTCACTTCGACATTCATTAGTAAGAAAGGAGAGCAAACTAATATTGAAAATCGGTACCTTAAACAAAAGCTGTAAATGTCGATCTGAGTGGGACATCAATGCTGCTGATTAATTGATTAATATGATGTGCACTTAGTGCTTTATAACGAGGATTTTTTTCTTTTTTGCGCACTTGATTATTTTTATTTATTTATTTATTTTAGTTCAGTTTGTTAACCAGGAAAGTCCATTGGGCCAAGGTAGCCCGTTTTCAATGGAGGCCTGAGGAGAAAAGCTCCAGACAGAAAGACAATATATAATATACAATGTATTAGTACAGCATATGAGAACAACAGTTTAACATTCAATATACAGCAAGGCAAGATTTTACATATCTTGAAATATATGAGCCGAGTCAATCACTTATAAGATATTAGCAAAAACAATACATTTATGTTAATTTAATGTTTGTCCTTGCTCAAACCCAGACTAGCTCTGTGCCATTAACTAAAACATAAACAACTAGCTAAGATGATAAGTACTTTGTATACTGTGATAAAGAAATATGTATCCTGTCTAACTCTATGTCATTATACTGCCTACCGTCCTTGCTAATATGTTATTAATGTTACATTTGTAGTAATCTCAGAAATAGTAATGGCAGTCTTGTACTTGTATGTAAATAGCCTATGTTTTTGTTAAGTTGTTTCAGCTCATTTACTGTACCTAATTATCAATGTAACTCTGTTGGAGCTTTTCTCCCCGGGCCTCCGCTGAAAAAGGACATGTATCCAGTCGGACCATCCCGGTTAACAAATGTAAAATAAATAAATAAATAAATAAATTTAATACACTACATGTATTTAGGCAAAGGAATTTTAGAGAGATGAATTGAAGCAGTGGCAGAGATTAGAGTAGAATAGAATAGGGATAGGTAACAGGAATCAGGTAGGATGGGTACAAGAGCACTCCCAGAGGGAGTAGCAGTGAGAGCGGAGTAGGATTTTAAAGGATGGTAGGTTAGGGGTAGTTCTAATGTAAGAGGGAAGAGAGTTCCATAATCTGGCAAAGGAGAATGATAGTAGAAGTTGCCCTTGTGCGTGTAAAGTTCTAAAAGGTTCTGATTTGTGGATCTAAGTGTTCTATGTGACTCGTGAAGTTTTAGGGAAGAGGAGAGTGATGGACAGTTAGAAGGTTTGAAAATTAGCTTGTGTGCTGTACTTAGTTGAATGAAATTTAGGTAGCTTGCGAGTTCCAACCAATTTAGAGCATGTAGGGAGTTGCAATGGTGAGTAGAGGATTTGGATCCTATTGAAAGACTTCTTGCAGAGGCACTGGGAAATAGGTGTGTTTTTTAATAAAAACTATTCATTCAAGCAGCCTATGGCTGTTTTTAAAAGATTATTTGGTATCTGTGTCTGTGCTTTGCATCTATGAAATTTACTACTATCCTGGCTTCAGGACTGTTGCCTTTGGAGGACTTTAGGAGGATACTTAAGACCCATCTACTTGCAGAGGTCTGTATGCACATTTTTGAGAAATCTATGGAAATGTTATCTATTAATTGCGTCTTGTAAATCACTGAATATGTATGACATTTTTGCATATTTATGTTTTACAATCATTTTGATGTTTTATCATTTCTACAGTTTGCAGTCACTAGATTCTTTAATAAATGATGGACTGAGTACAATGTTTAATTGTGAATTTGGCGTTAGAAGCTAAACCACTGTGTGCTGTTATTAAAGGATTCATGTCAGTTACACCACACCAGATGTAATATTTCTTCATGAGGTCTCTGTTTATCATAAGTACATAAAATGGTACATACAAAGTTCAGTATTATTTACAGTTGAGTAAGCCATGTTCTAACCTTCTCCATCGCAGATTTTCAGCCCCCCATCCATAATTCCACCCCCAACTAGACATTCATCACTTTCCCTCTTTGAGAACTCCTTTCTAAAGAACATGCCTCCATGCCTCTGTATTGGGGATATAAGCATAAACCTCTGTGCTTTCCAGTCACAAATGAATATGGAACAAAGACACATGTACCACATAATGTTCAATAAGAAACATTTGGATTGTGCAGTAAATTTTCACAATCTTAGCAAAGTCAGAAAATGTTTTCATAACCTTTTTTCTGTACCCCACTTTAAATTTTCAGAATGCATACAGTGGGTGGTATTCATTGCTTAAGCACAGCAGTTATTTGTTCGGTCTGGGCAGTTTGTGAGCAAGTGCAGCTTAGATATGATGCAGAAACAATAGCGAGTTTGAGAAAATCTTATGCAAATGAGAGAATAATGAGATGTAATTAGGAATTTGTGAAAAATCTGTGATTTTCTTATGTAAATGATGCACTCTTACTGCCTTTATGAGACTCATAGTCAGTATTTCATGTGCAAATGCACTGTGCACAGGTGGGTTATAAAAAGTGAATCGGCACCTTTACTATCCACTTTGCAGCCTGTAAAGATGATCACTTTTGCTGCAAGCATGGCTGTTTCCCACTGCAAACATGGGAGCACTGTGAACTAACACTGGGTGGCACAGTGCCTGGGCAACTTTTTTGGGCTAGGCTTGTAAAGGCTCCAGGGCCATTAGGCTAGTACACACCAATGAACCTATGAACTGTTCATTTCAGTCATGCCAAAACCTAGTCTGTGAAGCAACTGTTAATGGCCTAGATGATGAAGATATAGGCTCAGGATTACTAACCTTAACTTTCCTTGTACAAATCATTGGATAGGTTTAAAGTTGTTGGGAATATAATAAGCACTTTGGTGAGTTTATATGGCTCCCAAACAGGAAATTGGGGAATTTGAGGCCCTCCTACAATTATGAATGCCAAGGTATGTATAACCTTCACTACACTTCCCACGGGAATCTTTCAGAGACAAACTGGGGACACATTGGGTATCTCATAGGATTCTGCCTGAAGGATACTGCAGCAGTTCCTCAGTATACCTCTGGCTCTTGTGGATGAGCATATCTGTTTCTCATTGTTGCCACAAGACTCAGCTAGTGCTATGCATACCATCTACAGAATGGTACACCTTCCTGTGGTGCTGGGTGCAATACACTGCAAATTCTTACAAGAACCCCATCTGGACCATGGAGGGAGCAGTACAAGAACAGAAATGGCTGCTATTCTGTTGATTACCAGGTAGTGTGTGATGTATGGGGGGGGGGGGTTATTCACCAGTGTGCTGGCCCAGCATCCTGGCAGTGCTCATGATTTGCACATTTGGCACTCAAGCTCACTGTTTCCCATATTTGGCACACAAGTTCACTGTTCCACCTGCATGGTAGGATTCCTCATGGTAATATTGCATCTATACAGTGGCATCTTTAGTACTGAGTAATCCACCCTCCTTTTTGTGTGTCTCCTCCATCTTTTGTTTTCCTGGTGATGCAGTTTACCCATATGAACCTTGGCTAAGGACACCAGTCCATAACCCTCAGGTTGCTGCTGAAGAATGCATTAACACCTCACCATACCAGACAAGGATATTCATTGAGAGATTATTTGGCCTGCTCACAACCCATTTCCTTTGCCTGGAAAAGTTGGGGGGGGGCTTCAATATTAGCCTCTTACTACATGAAGAATGTCTAGGGCCTGCTGCCTTTGCATAACATGGTTATGAATTGCTCTGGAGTGCAACTTACACAGTCAGTTACAGATAGTGTAATTGTAGCCCTCTGTCATTTGCTCCATCAGTGATAATAGCAGTGGTGATCAGCAAATGGCATTAGCATACCAACCCCTCAGCTGGTTCAAACATGCTACTGAGGTGCACAGGCAAAGAGGCAACATCCAGGTCTCAGCTATGGGCCCATAACGTTCACTACATGACAATGAGAAGTCACACATATAATGCCTGATGTATGCAGATTACTTATAGGCTATGCTGAGTAGTGCATGTTCAGCTTACACTTCACATCAGGCATTTCCCTACATATCATACATAACTGAGTCAGTCACATGTGTCACGAAAGGAGATACTGCCAGAAAGGGTCTATATTAGATAACTGAAAGAGCAAGTCAGCAAATGCTCACATGATCGAAAATGCCAGGAATTTAAAGGGTGTTTGTGGGGTCGGGGTACAGTGAGGAGTGTGATATTTGCCCTTTCCTCACTGTAGTACGACCTCAGAGATGGAATATATAGTTAGCAGGGGGTGGGGGGGCGCAGCCCCCCAAAATAAGGAGTTCGATTCCCGGCGTTTTTGCTCATGTGAGCATTTGCTGACTTGTTCTTTCAGTTATCTAATATAGACCCACCAGAACAGCTATCAGGAATTCTGTAAATAATTATATGTCATTTGTAAATATCAACATGATTTATTTAAGATGCTTGTGTTACAAATGTATTAGAACTGTATGTCATGTGTATATCAAACTGCTGGTACAGAAGTGCATGTTGAAAAGGTTTTTGCAAAGTACTGCTTGAAATGTAACCACAGAGTGCCCTAACGGAATACAACAAAAATGTACATGCACTGTTGTAACTGTTTAAATGTATATATTTTAACAGTGGAAACTTGACTACAGGAGGTTAACTTCAGAAAAATAACTGAAATTAAATTACTTTATGGCTAAGCCATAAGAGATGAAATCATTCAGCATCAATGCAGCAAGGAGACACAATGCTAAAACTAGAGAGCTTTCTGCATTGTCTGTAGAGTGAACTAATTACTACCTCTGAAAGTATGAAGGAATGCAATTGTTTTATGACTTCCAGCATCTGGCAAAGGTCTGAGGTCTACATATTTTCATGGTTAGATGCTAAATACTGCCAAGCTTCCAGCGGTGGAGGTTTGACCTGAGACAGAGTTAGATGATAAGAAATTATGTCATTCTGCAAGCTATCCCAGCAGTAATATGAGATATTAATTTGAGAAGACTCTGTATTTGGTCTTGGACCTGACAAGAACCATTCACCACCACATCTGCATTGCCCTGTAAGTAACTTTCTAGGTTACAGTAACTCTCTTAGATACAGCCAGGAATATAGTGAAGCTTAGTTTAGATATTTTTCTTTATATATTTGAGACTGTCCTGCAATGTTGTTTTAAATATTTCCTGTGATTTTGAACTCTGATCTCACTGTGAATATATACTGAGTTATTTATTAAATATATTTAAACCTTTCATTGCGGTTGATCTGTCTAGAGATATTTAAATTTTGAGAGTACTTGCATATTTATGTGGTGACACTGTGTGGGCCACTCCTAATAGTCTTGCTCTTGGTCAAACTGCCATTTGTAATAATATTAATATTACACAGTGAGATTGGACACACTTTGTTAAGGGCCTTAAAGTAGCTGAGAAGGAGTTGGGTGGTGGCATTGATAACTGCCTTATAGTCTTGGCAAAAGGAGGCATAGCTAATAAACCTGTTCCAGCTATTCTCAGGTGTGTGTGTGTGTGTGTGTGTGTGTGTGTGTGTGTGTGTGTGTGTGCAAATCAAACCACTAAGAGTGTGTCTGTCAGCTACTTGGGCAGGGACATGAAGTACTGGTTGGACAGAGAGGGTGCTGGATGTCTTGGCTTGGCCACTCAGCTGCGATCTCAACTCTATAGCTGTGCCATTGGGGAGTCTTATTGGGGATCTGGAAAAAGAGGAAGAAACCAGCCTCGGACTGACTGTGGTCTCTGTGTGCTCTTAAGGGAAATTGTACTTGATGCAGAGAGCTGCATCTGCAAATGCTGTCTGTGTACCTCTTACCCTCCCAGTGCACATACCTCACTGGTGCCAGTGGTGAGGATTGAGGCTCCTTGATTTCTGGTCCAGTGGTGGGTTGTCACATATTGATTTGTGAGCAGTGGTAGAATATCTACATATTGGGATTCAGTGGTGTGGATATTGAACTTGTGTAGCCTGTAAACATTGGTCACTAAATAAGGTGTTTGTACTCTCAAGCAGCCACGTGGTGAACATTCAGAGTTTCATACCACAATAGTTTTATTTAGTTTTTGTTAGCTGAGGTAGTCAGGGAGAGCAGGCAAGGATGTCAGCAGAGGATTATGGCAAGCTGACAAGGAGCTAGTTGACTGAGATGTGCCAAGACAAAGGACTAGTGTACACTAGGCTGACTATAGCAGAAATCATTGCAGCCTTAGTCACAGTTGCATCACAGACCAGCAACCAGAAGGACAACCAGACTCTCTTTGGGGATGTATAACTCTCAGAAAATGGACAGTTCAGCTTTGCTTCAGAGAACTTAAAAATCTGTCTGGAGTTAAACAGACTTGAACTTAAGGCAACACGGTTGGAACTAGAATCATCAGAGAGGCTGAGACATTTGGTGGCTGAAGAAAATGAGAGGCAGAAGCAACATGAAAAGGAGATCCTGACTCTTTACCAGGGCCATGGAAGTAATTGGGAAGGGAGTAACTGAACCCCAGAAGTAAAAAATGTCAGTAAATTTCTTCCACAATTTCCAGAGAGTGATAATTTTGATAGTTTTATTCATATATTTGAAAAGGTATGTAAACTGTATAATGTTGACCAATAGCTCTGGGTATGATTCCTGACCCCCTTACTCCATGGTAAAGCTGTAACTGTTGTTTCCAAATTGTCTGATACTGATTGCTTAAATTATAATACTGTTAAAAATTGTTTATTAGAGTGTTTTAAGTTAACATCTGAAGCTTATAGAAAAACGTTTAGTGAGCATAGACGGAAGGCAGATGAAAGTGTGTGTGAATATATTGCTGAACTAAGCACTTATTTTCATTAATGGGTGAGTGGTTGTCAAGCCACCACATTTGAAGGGCTGATAGACCTTTTGGTGAGGGAACAAGCCCTTAGCACTTTGCCTGATGACATGAGAAGCTAGTTGGCGGACAGGGAATGTAATAGTAAAGATGAGTTGGAGAAAAAGAGAGACCTATACCTAGCAAGCAGGGCATCACTGCACAGTAAAGGGACACCCAGTGCTGCACATGGGTCTAAAGGAACCCATGGTGGGCAGCCTAAACCACCCTAACAGAGTCTGCCAGTAGCAGGGGAAGCCACTAGTTCAGGTACGCAGCCAGGGATCAAGGGTTAAGTGTTTTAAATGTAACAAGTGGGGCCATGTAGCATATAGATGTCCACAGAAGTAAGATGGGAAACAAAAGGTGGGAGAGCCAGTAAGTGAGACTGACAGAATGCCAGTAGTAAGTTGTCTGGAGACAACAAGGGTACCAAACTACCACAGGAGGTTAAATCTTATCTTAGTAGATGGGAAACAGGCCACTGCTAAGAGAGACACAGACTCTGACCTAACCACTGTGAGGCCTCCATTGCTTAAAGAGGAGCACTTCTTGCTTGGGCAGTCTACTCCAGTCAGAGCTTTAAGAGGGACCCCATTCCAAGTACTTTCAGCTAGGGTTCACCTTGACTAGGAGGGTGGAAAAGGAAGCAAGCAAGTAGGTGTGTTTGAGGATATCCCTGTAGATGTCCTGATGGGAATGATTTTGATAATGCAGTATCTTGAGTGCATGCAGTGACATGCAGTCAGGCTTGGAAACAAGCATGTGGGTCTGGCAGCCTGGGGAGATGCAGACAGACTGCACACTTGAAGGAATGACTGGTGAGGTGGCTACTTCAGGGAGGGAGCTACCCTGAAGCAGTGAGACTAAAGGTCAGCCACAGCTGCTTGTGGGTACTGATGTTCCCCTGAACAGACTGACTAAAAGGGCAGAGGTGAGTAGTAATACCCAGGCGGACAGTGAGACACCCTTGTCAGAAGATACCAGACTTCCTGTGGAAGAGAAGCTGGGAAGGTCTACAAA
Source organism: Protopterus annectens (assembly GCF_019279795.1). Lineage (NCBI taxonomy): Eukaryota > Metazoa > Chordata > Ceratodontiformes > Protopteridae > Protopterus > Protopterus annectens. Next base: position 168,362,170 of record NC_056745.1, on the reverse strand, counting down.
GAGAGAGAGTTGAGGCAGGCTCAGGTCTCAGACCCTACATTACAAGGCTTGAGTGAAGTAGCCAGGGAAGTGCCTGATTCTCAAGGAAAAGGGAGATCTGTATACTGGGACAGGGGGTTACTGTATAGAGAGTGGACCCCTAAGGGAGGGCTAGAGGGAGAGAGAATACAGCAGTTTGTAGTGCCCAAAGCCTACTCTGGTACTTCTAGCCATAGCCAGGATATTTCCTTTGCAGGTCATATGGGCATAAAGTGTACCAAGAGATGTATTATGCAAAACTTTCATTGGCCTGGGATTTCCAGGGTACTGCAGGCACTGTGAGTAGTGCTAAAAAGTAGGCAAGGCAGGAGGCAAGGGGAAAGATCCTTTGATGCTTTTGCATCTGATTGAGCAGCCATTTCAGAGGGTATCTATGGATATTGTGGGGCCACTGAGTACCCCAAGTTCCACAGGAAAGAGGCATATACTAGTGATAGTAGACTATGCTACCAGATACCCTGAGATGGTGCTCTGTCCTCCATTGAGGCACCAAAAGGTGGCAAATGCTTTGTTAGAGATTTTCAGCAGGATAGATTTCCCAAAGGAAACAGTGACTGTCATAGGTGCCAACTTCATGTCAGACCTGTTGGCTTGTCTGTGGGTCTGTGGGAGCGCTGTGGAGTGAAGCACCTAAAGACTACCCCTACCCCTTAACACCCCCGGACTAATGGTCTGGTGGCAAGATTAAACTCTACACCAAATATCATGTTTCAGGCATTTGCAGACCAGTTTAAGAGGAAGTGGGATAAATATTTGCCCCATCTGTTGTTTGCTTAAAGAGAGGTGCCCCAGGAATTCACAGTTTTTTCACCCTTTGCATTGCTGTATGAGCATAGGGTGAGGGGACCTCTATCTTTGATTTGTGATGAGTGGGAAGGTGAGCGTGAATCCCACAAAAAGGCTATTGTGGCATATGTCCTAAACCACAGGACAAGGCACAGGGAACTCATGGACTTGACCCTGGAAAACCTGGCAGAAGCCCAACAGCATAAAAAGGTCTGGTATGACAGGAATGCTCAAGCTAGAGAGTATGCTGTGGAGCAGCAGGTTATGGTTCTCATTCCTGTCAGACACAACAAGCTGCAGGCAGCTTGGGAGGGACCCTTCAAGATGGTAAGGAAGGTCAGTGATGTTAATTACATGGTAGAACTGCTAGGCAGGAAGCGGGAGCACAAATTGTACCATGGTAACATGATGCAAGCTTACGATGACTGGGAGGCCCTGATGCTGAGTATTTGCAGTAGAAGGCAGGAGGAGTCCAAGTGGGATCTATGACTGTAGGGAGCCAGCCAGCAAAATCCCGAATTACTTTTGTGGGGCCTAGAATTGCAGGCATATGATATGACAGTGCAGCACTGTACTGGGGTTAGCAATGCCAATGCAGATGGGGTCTCAAGACAGGGTAAGGGGTAATGTATTCCCAGATAGGTTCATCTAACTAACATGAGTCTTCAAAGGGGGGGGGGTGTCACAAAAGGAGATACTGGCAGCACAGCTATCTGAAATGTTGTAAATAATTATATGCCATTTGCGAATATCAACATGATTTATATAAGATGCTTGTGAATGTATTAGAACTGTATGTCATGTGTATATCAAACTGCTGGTTCAGAAGTATGTGTTGAAAAGTTTTTTGCAAAGTGCTGCTTGAAATGTAACCACAGTGTGCCCTACTAGAATAGAACAGAAATGTACATCCACTATTGTAACTGTTTAAATGTATATGTTTTAATAGTGGAAACTGAAATACAGTAGGTTAATGTCTGAAAAATAACTGAAATTAAATTACTTTATGGCTATGCCATAAAAGATGGCATCTTTCAGCTCCAATGCAGCAAGGAGACACAGTCTAAAACTAGGGAGTTTTCTGTATTGCCTCTACAGTGAAGTAATTGTTACCTCTGAAGGTATGAAGGAATGCAACTGATTTATGACTTCTAGCAGGGGAAACATTCTGGCAAATAGTTCTTGAAGCTAACAAGCCCCCAGGTTTGAATGACAATATATCTTTGGTTCCACTGTTAAAACGCAGGTATGCTAAACTCTGATTTTTTTGTTGTTACATTTTGTGACAACTATCATAGGTTTATAGGTAAGTACTAGGCAAACTGCCTGAGGGCATCTATAAGCCTAGACAGAATGTGTTGGCTTTTGCCGCCCCCTTAGATTAGTTACCTGTGCCTCTGTCCAGCAGAGCCATTAATTCCCTGTGCCTCTGTCCAGCAGAGCCACTGCAGTGATCCCTGGGATAATTTTTCTGTTTCCCATCTACTCGTTAAGGTTTCTCTTGAAGACTGTTTGTGAGGGGCTCTGCCTAATGTAGATTGGAATCCTGTTCCAAAGCATGGGGAGTCTCTGGGAAAGGAATCTATCCCTCCATCATGTCCTATTTATCATTGTGGTCAGGTTTAGATTCCTAGAGTGTGTGGCTCTCGGGGATTTGCTTTTTTTAGGTGGAGCATGTCCATCAATTCTGGGTTCGACATGGCCTTGTATGTCAGGCAGAGATCACCTCTGAGTAAGTGGTATGCAACCAAGTACAGCTGGAGTTTCTTCAGTCGGGCTGCATAGGGCATCTGTTTGAGGCCAGTAATCCTCTTGGTGAGGTACTTCTGTGGTCTTTTCAGCTGTTGCAGGTGTCTTGTAAGGTACATCCCAAATGGGGCGTTGTACTCTATGATGAGTCTGATGAGTGATGAGTAGAGTGGCACAATAACCTCTTTTGTTCTAGATGCGAATGTGATTAGGTGGGCCATATAGAAGGATTTTCTAACCACCTTGCCAATATGATTATCAAAGGAGAGATTACTATCTACTTGAGTCCCCAGAACCCTTATTACATTGTCTGTATTTAGGGGACTACCACATATGTGGTAGTTCATGGGTACTTTGTTTTTCCAAAGGGGATGACTATGCACTTTTTGGCATTTAGCTTGAGGCCATGATTTTGACACCAGGTATCCATCTCAGTGAGACCCTTCTGGAGGATGTCTGTATCAGCCAGAGAGTCAATTATGGCCCCCAGTTTGCAGTCATCTGCAAACTTGGTCAGCCATAGTCCTCCTGTGCTTGCCTGTACCTCTGAGAAGTATATACTGAACAGGAGGGATCCCAGGACTGAGCCCTGGGGGATGCCACTTGCAACTGGTTTAGAGTCAGACCTAGAGCCTGCAACTCTCACTGTGTGGGTTCTATTCATGAGCCAATTGGCAACCCATCTCATGATGCAGGGGTTAATGCTCAGGCTGGTGAGCTTGTCTATAATATCAGAATGGGGAATGGTGTTGAAAGCCTTTGCGAGGTCTATGTAGGCTGTGTGGACCTCCTTTCCCTCATCTAAAGCCTTGGTAACTGTCTCAAAGAAGTCCACCAGGTTTAGGAGGTATGATCTGCTCTTAACAAAGCCAAACTGGGTAGGGTCCAATGTTTGGAGGTTCCCAATGTCTCTGTTAATGAGTTCCATGATGATGCGCTCCATAGCCTTGCAGACCAGGCTAGTCAGGTTTATAGGGCAATAGTTCCCAGGGTCCATTGTGGCTCCACCTTTGTGGAGTGGGATAACTGTTGCTGTGTGCCACTCTATGGGTACGTAGCCTGTAGAGAGGCTGTGTTTGAACAGTGTGTTTAGGTGAGGGGTTAGTTCATTTTGGAGTTCGTGTAAGACACAGCCTGGGACACCATCCTGTATCATTGAAGCTGTGATTTTTGGCTTTGGATAGGGCTGTTTTAACCTGTGTGCCAGTGATTGCTGGAGCTCTACATTCTTATGGTATGGTTATGGGCCCTTTAGGGGGTGAGAGGGGGCTGAAGTTTGCACTAAACCTGTCTGCCAGAAAGTTGGCAATATCAGTCGGTTCAGTGTATTTTGTGCCATTCTGCACTAACTCAGAGCAGATATGAGAGTTTCCACTTAGGTTCTTGACATAGCTGAAGAACACTTTGTTGTTATCTTTGGAGTCCTTTGCAATTTTTCTTTCAAAGCTAGCCTTGGATGATTTTATGAGGGATTGTAGTGTCTTGCTGATACTGATCAGGGATGTCTTTCCTTCTTGGGATTTTACTCTTTTCTGTACTAGTTTCCTTCTTCTACTGTATAGCTTGTTTATGCATTAAATAGTAATTTTATTTAGTATGATTTTTTAAACAATTTTTACAATTAAATTATATGTATAAATTATTATTATAAATTATTTTATAATCTGTGCTTTTTACAATATGTTTTTTAACATATATATTTTTAACATATTTAAAAGTACATATTTTTTACAATATACATGCATATATATAAATATGTTTTTAAAATATGTATCATTTTAACAAATATGCATTAGTTTTTATGTAACAAGCCAGTTTAAACCCGATACCAAGGTGTTTTCTGCCTATTTTACTATATGCATTTAAGACAAGTCAGTTATTTATTCTAATTAATTGTTTAATGAGTTCCATTAAGATATATAAAGGGAATGTGTGTAGGGACATTGTTTGCTTTATCTAAAGAAGTCTGGGGATACTTGGATGAAAACGCTTGTGGTTTTAAGGATTTTGTATTAATAAAGAGTGATTTGCATCTACAGGAGTTTCCTGCTTTTATTCTGGGCCTTTTGGTTAAGTCCAGAATATTTTTTTGGTGTTTGTGTTGACTTTATGGACTCACTCCATCTTTTGGTTGTAAGTTTCTAGGGTACAGTAACTCTCTTAGATACAGTCAGAAATATAGTGAAGCTTAATTTAGATATTTTTCTTTATTTATTTGAAACTGTCCTGCAATGTTGTTTTAAATATTTCCTCTGATTTTGAACTCTGATGTCACTGTGAATATATACTGAATGTTTTCTTGTTTTATTATTTATTAGTAAATATATTTAAACCTTTAATTGTGGCTTATCTGTCTAGAGATACTTATGTTTTGAGAGTACTTTCATATTTATTTGGTGACAATGTGTGTGCCACTCCTAACAGCCTTGCTGTTGGTTAAACTACCATTTGCATTAATATTAAATTTACACAGTAAGATTGGACTCCCTTTGTTAAGGGGCCTTAAAGTATCTGATAAGGAGTTGGCTAATGGCAGTGGTAACTACCTTATAGTCTGGGCAAAAGAGAGCATAGCTAGTAAACCTGTGCCAGCCTTTCACAGGTGTGTGTGTGTGTGTGTGTGTGTGTGTGTGTGTGTGTGTGTGTGTGTGTGTGTGTGTGTAAATTAAACCTCAGAGTGTGTGTATCAGCTACTTGGGCAAGGACAAGAAGCACTGGTTGGACAGAACAGGTGTTTGAGGTCTTGTTTTGGCCACTTAGCTGAGATCTCAACTCTATAGCTGTGCAAGTGGGGAGTCTTACTAGGGATCTGGAGAAAGAGGGAGAAACCTGCCCTGGACTGACTGTGGTCTCTGTGTGCTCTTAAGGGAAATTGCACTTGATGCAGAGAGCTGCATCTGGAAATACTGTGCGTGTACCTGTTATCCTCCCAGCATACATCCCCCACTGGTGCCAGTGGTGAGAATTGAGGCTCTTTGATTACTGGTCCAATGGTGGTTCATCACAACATTGTATTTGCTTTCATCATTCTTGCAATATTCATTGGCAAGTGGTGGAAATGCTAGTTATACGGGCAGACTTTTTATGAAGGGTAAAGTAGCAGATGTTAAGAAAAACGATTAGGGCTATACTCTTAAATTAACTGCAGTACTACTTACTGAAATTGTACTTACATGGTAAAAGAAATGTCTATGGCTTTCTATTATGATTTCAAAGTGTGTAACTTCTGTACTACTGATGGTTGAAATTTAATTTAGATTTGGAAGATGTTATACACAATACCCCCTCCCCCAAAATAGTGGGGTGATGTTCCCAAAAGCCATATGCAAATGCTTGTATGTGAGCTTGATGTGTTGTCGGTACAATGATGGGATCTACTTGATGAAGGGAAACTCGTGATATTGACCTAACAATGCTGTGGGACCCAGACCTTGAGTAACACATTCTCCTATGCATTTTATAAGTTCAGTGAGGCCTGACTGCTTTTCTCTTCTTCTGGGAATCTGCATGAGTGCCTGTGGGACAGATGGGTGCACATGATGTATATCCTACTCATAAGGATGCATGCTTGCCCACACCCAGCTGTGTCCCCAGTGTGTTTCTGATAAATCTTTACTAGTGTGCAGATGGTGGCTAACATGGATGTTATGTGTGCAATCATGATGTACCTGAGCAAAATCATAGCATTACCCTGGCCTCCACCACTGCTATGTAATGGTGAATTTCCTCACATACACCCTGTAGTACTCTTACCATCTCCGCCTGACTTTAATTGGCAATCACCAGACCCTGAACTATACCACAGGACATCTACTACTGGGAAGGCAAGTCCTTGCATGTTCCTGGAGTGAACTGTGAAATATGTTTTTATCTGGTATAACAGTGGGTAGTGCTACTTCTGAAGTGTTTGTCTGCTCATCATGAAGTTCAGGCTATAAAAACGAAAAAACATTAAATGACATGGCGATTCCCCCTTGTATTGCCATTTTTATCATTATGCTGACTGTGTGTGTCCGTGTTACTGCCTACAGTTATCCACCTGCTTCGGGGTAGGGGACCCTGCCAGTACACTTTGTGACCATGAGTTACTGTCCTGAGGTTGTTTCATGATAATGGAAGTTATGACATCATCACTGACAGCCATTCTACTATCAGCATCCATCTGCTGTTGCGTAGAAAAGCATGTGATTGTTTCTGCTGCTGGCCCTGTGAGGAATTGGGTTAGGATGTTGTTAAGGTGACCTGTGACAGTTAAATATAATTTTTTCTTCACTTTCCTTTCAGTGCCACTAGAGCTTGGGCTACAGACGGGTTTATTTATTTATTTTACATTTTGTTTACCAGGAAAGTCTGGCTGGATAAGCTGTCCTTTTTTCAGCAGAGGCCTGGGGAGATACGCTCCACAAAAAAAATAAATAAATAATGACAGAAACACATACAATGGTTATACAAAAGGTCAAGTTATCAGATTAGCTAATATAGGTAAAAGTTTCATATAAGATTTTTTATAATTTCAGGAATGCATATTTTTGCAAAAAAAAAACAGTAGAGAGTATAATTTAACAAAAAACAGAAGGATAAGTAATTAAAATAGTTGGTAGAAATCACATATAACAGTTTTTATAATTTCAGTAACATGCTTTTTGTAAAAGTCTTAGTCCCTAAACATACATTGTAAAATGTATCTGCAAATTAACTGCAAATGTAACTGCAAATTTAGACCGTGTTTTGATGTAACACATTTGAGATATGAAATTTAGTGAAGGTAAGTATTTTGTAGTAATCTTTACTATATCAAGGCTGATTAGTTAAAGGGCTGAGTGTTCTTACCCTGGGCTGCCACAAGAGCATATCCAAGTTTTGGTTAAATGTGCTTTAAACATCTCTCTGCATTTAGTTATTAAAGTGGTACTTTTTATGTTTATTTGGGAGAGAATTCCATTCTGACATTAATGGAGTATTTGATGAGGAAATATTTAAGTATTAATGTGTCCACAGGCACCATGACAAGTACATTCAGCTTCAAATTAGCAAAATCATACAGACACTGATCTTCTGCACTACCTATTTGTGGATGTTGTAGGTGTCTGAAAGTACTGCTGTCAGTACCACCTCAAATTTGTCCTTTAGCATCCTCCTCTGCATCATAATCATCCCCCTTTACATACAGAAGGCACTCCTTCTCCAGAATTAAACACTGGGCTGTGGAAGACCCATCACATTTGCACTTATGGCCAGTTTCATCCTGCCTGACCTCTGTATTCAGGTAAATCCCATTCTATACTTCGCACAGGTGTGGCTTCTTTCCTTATTGCATTAATGTCAGCCACTACTTGATCCCTTGCCTTGGCTCTCCCTGCCCTGTTTTGCCTCCCCCCCCCCAACAGTTTTCCAAAATTTAATTTCCCATATGTCCTCAGATGACCTCAGGGGAGATTTTTTCTCTCTTCTGCTTTGCTTCCTGTTGCTGCAACACTGTCTAACCTGTAAACACATTTGAAAATAAATACTCCTTCCTAATCTATTGGAGAGCAATCAATTCTGAGTCAAGTATTTCATTCAGTAATTGAACAATAGCAGAAACACAATGAAACATTACTTGTGACTTCTCTGTCTGTCTTTCCTTTTTAAGCACTGTCTTTGTTTTATATTTAAGCTCAGCAGTATACTTGAGACTGAACAAAGTGAAGTGTAGGCCTTTAAGGTTTTGTTGGAAGCGTGGGGGTAACGGATTATTAATTCATCTGTGTATTTCATGCTTCAGCTACACTAAGGTTGCCTGCAGTGCAGTTCTCAGCATTTCCATTGCCAGAGACTAATGTCTTCATTACTGAATGCTACACATATAAAAGTAAGGGAGAGAGCACTGAATATGATACTTTATGCAACCAAAATGATTACAGGTATAAGTATTGTTTTATTGCAATATTCTCTGCCTTACCAGTAAATCAGAGGCTAATCCTGGAGATGTTAAACTGAAATCTAGTGATAATTACCATTTTTCTATCATTTTAATTTGTCTCTGCCTTGTACAAACCTTTTTTACTTTTGCTTAATTAGCTCTTTCCCTCTATCTTCATGTAAATGTGGCAATCCATCAACATTTAAAATGGTGAACTACAAAAAACTGTTAAAAGCTTAGATTTTATAAAGTTGAAACACAAATTAAGCATTGCTGTACTTATTTCTATGAATCACATCAAAGTCCCTATGTGTACATGCTTTCATTGGTGAGACTAAGTTTATACAGCTGTGAACAAGATGCAAAGGGCTCATTCACACACGTAAGTACAGCATGAGCCTTAGATTAGTGACTCTGTGTTGGTCTATGTGAAACTAGTCTGTACACATCCATGCTTTTCTGCAACCAGTCTGTTCCCATAGAGAGTATAGGGGTTCAGAAAGAGTGATGCCACCCAAGTAGTCTCAGTGATGCCACCCAAGTAGTCTCAGTGATGTCACCCTAGTAGTCTCAGTGATGTCTCCCTAGTAGTCTCAGTGATGTCACCCTAGTAGTCTCAGTTTCGTACTTTGTTCTTCATTCCATTTTCAACATGAACCTTAAACCATGCAATCAGTTAAATTCCAGGGCTGTGTCACAAGCTGGTCTTAGAAAAGTCCAAGATCCTCCAACAGCTGCTGCAGGTATCATACCTCCAAAAGCTAGATGATACTGCAACTGGAAGCATCAGGAAAAAAAATCATATTTGGTCTAAGTTGGGGAATCACTTCACCTCACCTCCTTGTTCATAGGTTCCCAGTTGTGTACTTGGTTAACAGTCACAAGCACCTTTGTAAGCCTAGCTATGCATCCCAAATCTCTGACAAGTTCTGATATACTTGATAAGTGTAAGTGGGGGGTTGGGAGATGAAACATTTACAAGCAGAAGCCTGGGAGATGAGCCATTTACAGGCTGCCTGTGTCCATTATAGCCATAGGTGCCAAAAAAGGGATGAACTTCCTGTTCCCCAACCAACTGTCCAAATTACATTTGAATTGGGTTAGGTTCATAGATTAGTACTAAGCTAACTGCCCTTGCGAGCCATTTTAAGCCTAGCCAATTATCCCTTGTGAGACTCAAACCCTGTACCTTGTGTTTGTAAGTCAAACACAAAACTATTAGGCCACCCTTCCCTCTCCTCCCTGGGGGAACTCTCCTACGGAGGAACTCTGCTTCACATGAATGGGGAAGCCTGTTTAAGAGAAAGGGTAGTCTCTGGGATACCTACCTGTCTCTCCAGCAGGTCTTATTTATATCACAGGCAAATGTGTATTTTGCATTACTACTACTAACATGATATTGCAATGACATTTTCATCATTAATTACACTTGAGCAGATATATTTCATCACTCATGACCTAAAGCGGGAGCGTGTCAATTTGTCAATGGTAATTTAGGTGACTGCCTTTTCATTGCAAATGTTTTGCTGAATGCATGTTCACTGATAGTGGACAATTCCTTCTTCTCTACTGTTGCGCAACATTGGAGTATGTTATATTTAACTTTTTTAGGGTGTTGGAGCTCTCCCCCCACACTGGAGAGGCTTGTCCTCTAAAAAGAAAATATTTACTTTGAATTTCACCAAAGGCGCTTTCAGCAAAACATTTTCAAAGATTTTGGTTTTGAGGAAAGTGGTGTTGCTTTATTGACATGAATTCTGTAAAGCATTGCAGTTTGCATTAATGAAAATCTAATGAACAATATATAGTCTGATAATTTCCTCCCTTCCCCTCCCCTAAGGATTGTGTAATACCTCTGACTGTGGTATTTGCAAAACTTGAGGAAAGTTCTTGAAATCCCCAGTGGAGTATTGACATTTCACATCTCTTAGAGAAAGGTACTGCAGTGGACCTTGTTAGTGCACCATGGAAGTAATACATTTTAAATACAATTTTGACTAAAATTTCCACCAGACAGACTGAGTTATGACATGTATATCCAGCTAAAGTAAGAACATCAATAGTATACAACAGTCTTATTGAAGTGCTATTTTAACAAAATATAACAAAAATGGCACAGTTTATAAATATACATGAAAATGTACTCAGTGTGTAGTTCAAAAATGTATGTGATAAGCCCACCCTTCCAGACTTTTCAAACACCTATGCCCATGAAGCACTCTGCTGTTTGAGAAAGGTTAGTTTGTTTTTGGTTTCATGTATTTTATATTGCTTCATTGACTTCATCTCTTTTGTATATTGTAGTGTATTTTCTTCATGCTGCATTTTACTTGTATTGTGCTTTTAATTGCATATTTAAACTAGGAAAGACACCACAGCTGTGGCTCTTGTGAGTTACACAGAAATTAAAATTTCCCACAGTGCCCTGCCCTGGCACTATTTTGTTTTTAAACTTTAGTCTTTCTAGTTGCCTGTCCCTTAAGTTAATTTGATCACATATATTCCCTCTCTCCTTTCATTTGCTATTGTCAGTAAGCACAAATTTATCATTTTGTGAATTCACTCCCCTTCAGCTGTTTAAATTTATTGGCCATCCCACTGTATTCCATAGAGCCAGAATATAAAATGCCCACCTCCTTCGAATCTGTCTTGCTCTTTTAAAATTAATGGGTTTCCACTTAGACTGCTGTATTGCAACTCTCAGGATATTAACCCATTTGTTCCATCTTACCTTTAAAATCTGCAACATGTAGTCTAAGACCACCAATTATTGAAGATCCCACATTCTGTCTCTCAGTAATCATTTTGGGAATAATGCTTCTGTTTTGCTCATGGTGAGAGAAGGAATATAGGGACAATATTTCCTGGAGACTGTTGATCACCAGAAAACCCTGATAAATGCTTCATAAGTGGAATTTAGGCTTATATTTTGCTCCTGGTGAGAGAAGAAGCAGACTGACTATTTTGACTTGGGAAGTGAGTGTGTGTTGGACCCTTCCTGATTAGTCTGGTTGTTATTCATAGGTATCAACCAGAAAAAGGCTACAACAAGCTTACAGACCCCAGCATCATGTGGGACAAGATTGTTGATCACCAAATAACCTGTGACCTGCTTCTCATCTTGGGATTGGTGCTACTGTTTTGCTTCTGGTGAGAGAAGAAACAAAGTGGCATTGTGTCCCTGAAGACTGAAGCTGTGGTCAGACCAACAGTAGTAGTAGTTAGACAGTAACCAGTTAAGCAAATCTCCTCTTTTCAGCATTCTTGACAAAGCCAATTCTTTCTTAATAGTAAGTTCTGCTTGCTTATTTGCTGTCTAACCTAGATAATTTGATAATATTTCCCTAAATAGTTAATCCATAAATCATCAAGATCTACTTATAAGTTCCCCTCAAGTGTTTGGCACTGCCCTGTATAGGTGCAGATACCTTGAGTTGACATTCTTCCTGTAATACCACCCTTGAAATTTCACCAATACCTAGTTGCAAGCAGGATAACTAGTTTGCAGCGACAAGCACTGCCCAGGAGTTGCAAACCAGATAACTCCTGACATTACTTTATATTCTCACTGCAACTGTCTAATCAATAAAATGGGGCCTGCCACCATGGATATAAACTTTCCCACTGTTTTTGTTACCAGCTTAGTGGATATGGGCATCCTGAAGCAATGTAGAAATTGCCTTATGTTTATTGAGAACTAGCTAATTCTCAAAGAAACTGATATGATACGTGAGTGATGTATTTACTGAATGACACTATAGGCAAAGCTCTCACATAAAAATAGTACTAATTTCATTTAGGTTGTCAGTAGTGCACATACCTATCAATTGTCCAGATTTTTGCAGAATGTTCAGATTATTGTTATGTTTTTGGTATGTTCCTCATAAAATTTGTGGTTTTCGGACAAATCATTGAGGATTGAATTCACTAAATAATGACATACATGTGAGATTAAGACTTCATATCCTTCAGAAAATTAATTTAAACCCTAAACCTATGCAACTTTCTAAGAGTATAAAAACAATATTTATAATCTGTCCCTAATTTTGAACCTTTGTCCCCACATTATTTTTGGTTTGTGTCCAGATTTCTTGAGCTTAGAAGTTAAGAGGTATGGTATGCATCCTACACCCATCATGCACAATTCAAAGAAGACACATAGACCTACAAATGCTGAGGCACTTAACAGTAACCTTCCTAAACCCCAAAGACCTTCTGGACAAAGTACACATAACAAATACCCTCAGCAGTCCCAAATACACTGTTTCAAAACAACACCCACATCAACACATACAGCTCCATCTCATGGGCCCTCTATTTCTGAGCACATAAGGCAAGCCCCCACATGCCTTCATCAGACCTATCACTGAGTACAATGCCCTCTTTGACATGTACCTAACCAGGCACAAACAACAATTGGAACATCCATAGAGGTTCCTCACTAAGTCCTATGCAGACCACCTCAAGGCCATAACCCTGTTTTCTGTTTCCTACAGGCTGTTGAGGGGAGATCTATATCTGGCATACAAGGCTTTGTCAGACCCTACCTTGACGGACCTCCTGTATATCTGCAAAACAAGCAGCACCAGAATTACCCATTCAAAAGACGTAAACCTTGCCTATGATATAAATAGGACCTGCTGGAGAAACAGTTATGTATCCCAGAGACTTTCCCATCTCTGGAACAGGCTCCCCATCCATGTGAAGCAGAGTTCCTCCCTAAATCAATTCAAGTGTAACTTAGACAATTGGATGGGGAACAGAAAATCCATCTCTGGTTTGGTACCTATGTCTTTGGGCAGCCTGTAAATGGTCCATCTTCCAGGCCACTGCTTGCACTTACCAAGGGTACCAAAACTTGTCAGATAATTGGGAAGTTTGGCTAGGCTTAAAAAGGCCCTTGTGGCTGTTAGCCTAGTACATACATATGAACCTATGAACCTAATTAAAAGGTGAGCATTAATCACAATAACTCTCTACAGCTTAAACTGGACACCTGAAAGTTGTTCACAGTCACAAGAGCACCTGCAAGACTCTGCCTATTCAGAAATTGACTATCTGCTAAGGTCACTATAGCAGGAGACTTTTCAACAACATATAGATCAACACATTAGTCTCCCTCCCCCAAGCAAAGGTATTTGGTGCCTCCGAATATACCAAACACAGAATTTCAGTACTGTCTGCAACAATTTATGATCAGCTGCACAATATTCCCTCATTCTTTTTTGCAAGATGGATATAATCTCCACTTTTCACCCAGAATTTTTGCATAACTATTTACATATAGGCCACATGTACAACTTTGATTACATTTATAGAGTTACATGATGGGTTTTCTAATTGGAATATTATGGATTACAGGAGGGGAGGTGTTTGCATAACCAAAAATTTTTGGGGAAACCTAACCCGTTCTTTCTCTTTCTTATTTATTCATATTTCCAACTGCTAAGGAGGTTGAGTACAACTAAGAAAGGTATTAGCAGAAAGTGGAAGATTAGCATCATGAACCCTTATGTATTGGTTTACATTGAGAAGGAAATAAGAGATAGGTATATACAATAAAATTAACAGCTTTATTCAGTGGCATGTAAAAATCCACTACCAATCATTAGCGGACCGGAGTTCCGCTGTGGCGACCCCTAACCAGGAAAAGCCAAAAGAAACAACAACATTCAGTGGCCAGAAAATATAGTCAGTGAGGTTTATGGAATTTTATTGTACTGAATCAGTCATGTGAATGGAAATGGACTTTTACACATATAATTAATTTTGAAGTCAAAACAGACAGAACCATGAACCTCTACTTGTCAGCATTTACTGTTATTCTTTTTAACTGCATAGGTTTATGGCATTTCATTACAGAAATTAATATAGCTATTCAGTCATGCTATAGTAAGTATAGTACTGCAAAGGGAAATAATTCTGAAATGAAGACAGACCTGAACCTCAACCAGTACTTGTCAGTATTTTCTCATTACATTAATCACAGCATTACATGTAGTTACTGACAGTTTAACATTCCTGAATAAAAATGTTACTGCTCTTATTGTTGTTGCCTTGAAATAAAGGTTTTTGCTATATGACACTTAGGAGTCCTTTTATTGTCTCCATTTCTTCTTCTCTCTCTCCTTTCTTGTTCTCTTTGATCCCCCCATCTGTGTTCTGTTTTCTGCAAGTCCAAAAGTGCTCAGTGCTGCTCAACCACAATATTCCCTGATGCAGAACCATTTACTACCCCCTCCCCATCCAGAGCCTGTGGGCACTCTGGCACATGGCAGCTTGGCAAGCCAAGAAAATGGATTGTGGTCAAGAGGGTCATATTGAGTATTTGGATCTCTTATGAATCCCTTCTGCAATAGATGCAAGACTCACTGTCCTGGTCAGCTCAATTCACAGAGCTACAGGAGGCCATGCCCACTCCTCAAAGCTGGGGTCACACAACTACATTCCATCATGCAGGGGAATGTTTGAGGCTCTCTAAACCCAGATGGTACTGATCTTGTGGCCCTCCTCACCCACCCTTTTGTGCATGCCCACCATCTGTATGTCTTGTCACCCAACCCTGCTCTCAGCCCCTGGCAGTGTTCCTGTCAGTCTTGTTTGTCTTCCATGTTTATATGTTAAAGAATTGCTTAACTCTTCCCTAACCCTTTCTTCTAGATGCTCTCCCGTTCTTCATTCCCCAACTTCTTTTATAAAAAAAAACTTTGAAACACTGGGGGTCTATATCCACCAAAAAATATTATCCATTGTCACCCTCCCCCTCCAGCACAGCCCTTTTTATGGGTTACTTTTGTGTTTCCCTTGACTGCTCTCTCCCATTTTTCTGATAGTCCTATCTTTTCATTTTACAACCTTTTCGAAGCCATAACAAGGAGTCTATATAAGTACACTTTCAAACTTAATACAAGTCTTTAAGAAGTTTTGAAAGGCTGCAGGCCAGAGACACTGAGGTGCAATCTACACAGAATTTCAAGAAACACCTTGACAGATCCGGGTAGTTTTGCACTCACTACAACTTGCCAAAAATATACAACAGCATTCATGAATTTATATACATATAGATTTTTTCTGCACATAACTACATTTTATCTATACCAGTTTATGTAGATCAAGATGTATGAAAATTAATTATGTATCCCTTCCCAAGGCTGAGAACTTCTAAACTAGTGCTGCTTTTTTGCACTTTGCTGATTTAAATACAGACATAGTGCCATGATTCCCAGATTCCATTTATGCTTCTGTAAATGTTGTGACTATGAATACCACCCAGAGCCTTTAATGCTTTGTACTTAAGAACTTAACTTTCAGACATATAGGCTTGTGTACACATTACTATTATCAGCAAATGACTGAGTTAGAAAATCTGTATCAAACTAAATGAACAGCCTGATGGAAATTCTCATTTATTTTCTTATCTATATGCATAAAGATAGTACAGAGTTTATGTTTACACTGCAGAACATCTGCTTATTTGTTAACAGATAGGCACATTGATTCAGCTGCCATTTTTTAATTCATGACTCTAAGTGGCACCTCGAGGGAATAGGGGAATCTAGTCAATACACTAGGAAAAATTATGTGATTGTACTAGCAGTCATCTGCAGAAGTTTTCTGAAATAAAGGTCTAATGAATTAAATACTTTAAGGAGAAAAAATAAGCACAATTAGAAGAAGTATGTGCAAGGGATGGCACAGAAAATAAAAAAAAATGATGAAACAGAGAAAAATACAAAGGACAAAATACTAAAGTTTGTGGTAATATGTGAGATTTGGGGGACAGTATGCAGAGACCGAGTTGAGATTATATTATTATGTCCTGAGGTGGCAGCTTTGATTTAATAGGATTAGATGTAAAAAGGTTACACGCTTTGAATAGGCAATGCAAAGTTCTTACACTGGCAATTGACAATATTCACGATAATCCAGATGTCGCATAACATAAAAACAGATCCTTTGTCATCTCTCATCCATTGTGAAGTTATGCATCTCATTTTGTTAGTGCAGGCACTAAAACTGCCAGAATGTTGCACTGAATAGCTAGGAGTGCTCAAAGGGTGCAGAGGAAATACCCCAACATTATGAGGCCTTAGAATGTTATGAAGTATTACAGAGAACACATAGGGCCAAGTGAAACCGCAATGTTCAATGAGCCACTACATTAATAGAAAAGTTGAAAAGGATGAAACTGTGAATATGCTAAAGCTTTCAATATGCATGGAACAAAACAACAAAAAAAGATGAAGACACATGATTTGCACTTGTGATAGTCTAAACAGGCAAGTGGAAGGCATACAACAGAAAAGAAGTAACAAAAGAGGAGAATGAATACAGAACAACTAAAAGAAAAATAAAGACTTATATGAAAGAATTATTTTTTTAAAGAGGTTTGATGCCACAGAATACGTTACCTGAAAGAAGTATTAGTTGCATTTCTGTGGATTGTTTAAAGAGAGCTACATCCAGCCAGAAATTACAAGAATGTAACGTGTCAGCTGCAAAGTGTATGACCGTGACATTTGTGCAGATTCAGAAGTCTAGTGTCTTCTATCAGTTTTAATAAGCAACAATATAAAACACAATATATGCGAATACAGTGAAACAACACAGTAAATTAATAAATTAGTCACCCACAATATGAGAAATATACTTAAAACACACAGACCAACTAACAGATGCCATGTTAGGGCAGGCAAAACTCCTTTGTAGACAGGATCACTTTTCTCTTCTGTTTATCATGCTCCTTAAATGCTAAACTTCTCTTCAACTGAAGTAAATGCTGCTTCCATTATATCTGCGTCTTGCTAATCTTTTTTCCTGTTAGTGGCTGTTGGCTGGGTGGGACCAACCCTCTTAAAACAGCAGGACGTTAACATGTAGATGAGTGATATGTGCCCCACTTGGAAAAAGTCCTTTGTAAAACATTTCAAATATGTGTGTTGTTTTTTTAAGGATTTATTTGACTCATATTTTACCTGCAGCTTGCAATAAGTTAGTTTGCCACAAAATTTGGCCTAAGGCAGGAAACAAAACTCATAATATCTGGAAAATTGTTATCCAAACAAAAGTGACTCATTCTATTATCAGGCAGAGTCACTTTGTCCATTTTACATTATTTACAGTATTATTGTATTATTATGTATCCCTTTTTCTGTTTAGTCTGACCTGGAGTTAATCTTGTTTTAGTATACATTACTGCAGAGGATTTAGTTTAAAATATGATCAATTAATACTTCAGTAAAGGAGCTAAAAAAGTTATTTGGGTTTCTGAAACATGGCTAATTTCTCTGTTACTCTCAGAATTTTGTACCTAAGACAGGTTATTACACTATGGCCTGATGAAACCACATAAGAAGGCATGAGGATTGATCATAAATGTAACTAATAATAATAATAAATGAGGGCTGATAGGATCAATGATCGTAACCACATTATGCGTACCGAGAAAAAGATACCAAAAAATTCACCTGAAGAGCTTGAAAGAATAATCTTTGCATCCATGTCAAGAACACATAATAACTGATTACAATGGGTGAGACTCCATCATAACTGTTTCTAGTGTATGGAGTTTTATCTATTCCGTGTACTACCAGGTGCAAAAGAAAAAAAAAACAAAGCACAAAGTGGTTTACTGGCTTTGAAAGCCAGCAAAGCACTTAGCAAATGTTGCCACACAGATAACATGTAAATAGAGTTGGAGAAAACTGCCAGGGGAAGTTTTTAAATGCTGCTCTATATTAGTTAACTAAAAAATGACATCTGTAAAGTTCCACAGACAGAACATGAGGCTAGATATTCAGGGACAGTTCTGAGTTAAGGAACATCCCTTGAGAGAGACCCAGCCATAACATCAATTCGGGGTTGTGTATTAATTGCTACACACCTCTGAAAATGCTATTACAGTCAGGTCTATCATTAAAAAAGTGTGTTACAATTTTTTTTTCTGATTTCGGGATGCAATCATTACACTCCATGTACTACAATTCTTATACTGCATTTGTTGGTTATATCTTAGTCTGAAGTTTCCTACAAAAAGAATGAGCAGAATTCAATATGTGTTACTGCTATTTTCATTTGCTGAGTTTTTGAGGATGCACTCATACAAATGGACATGATACATTGTTCATTAAACCACTTTTTTTTCACCCTGTGCCATTTTATTAAACAAAAGTTAGCAATCTACTCAATATATATATTTTTACATATATATATATATATATATATATATATATACACACACACACACACACACACACACACACACACACGCATATACATACATATATATATATATATATATATATATATACACATGTGTGTGTGTGTGTGTGTGTGTATGGGAACACTTTATAATCCCGAGATTATAAAGCCTAAAGCTCAGAACACCGAAAACCCAGAAGCACGAATTTCAAAATCCCAAAGTTTGGAGATGTTGTAGTTGTGCTTCTGGTGTGTGAATGAATAGATGCAAGTTCAGGTAAGTATTTATGTTTAAGGGTCTTGGTTAGGGGCTTTTGTGTGTGTAAGTGTGTGTTGTGACTGTGACGTGTGTGTGCAAGGGGAATGTAGCTATGTGGTGGTGTTTTCGTGTGTGTGTCTGTGTAGTGTGACCTTGGAGTTAGTATTTTTAAGTAAGGGGGTCTGGGGGTGCAGCCCCCCCACATGGTGGGTGCAGAGGGACTTGCCCCCTGCTTGTATGTAGTGTAGGTTTGTGTGTTTATGTGTGGGGGGAAGGTGTGTGTATGTATATGTTTGCGGAGTATGGTTAGTGCAGGATTCGTGATTTTAAAATTCACGCTATGGGAGTTCGGGATTGTAAGGTTTCGGCTTTATGATCTTGAAATTCTGAAATTCGATATTTATATATATATATATATATATATATATATATATATATATATGGGTTCATGTCAGTACACCGATAAGTCAGGATATCGACATTCACTCCACCGACACATGAAATGATCGAAACCGCAAACACGGACATTTAACAGGTAAGAGTTTTAATTTCGCTAATCATGCCTACCATGTTTTAGTAAGTGTGGCAGTGTTATGCATGTGTGGTAGGCATGATTAGCGAAATTAAAACTCTTACCTGTTAAATGTCTGTGTTTGCGGTTTCGATCATTTCATGTGTTGGTGGAGTGAATGTCGATATCCCGACTTGTCGGTGTACTGACATGAACCCATATATATATATATATATATATATATATATATATATATATATATATATATCTATGGGTCCACTTTGTAATTTCGAAAACCCAAAATCTCGAGTTTTGATACATTGAACACAAAACATCGAGATTCTGTAATCTTGAAACTACAAAGTGGTGCAAAAAAAAAAAAAAAACTAACTAAAACAATGTTTTTGCACACACAGACCCTGCAACGTAAATACACCATCTCCGAGATGACGCTACAGTGAAGAGAATGGTAATGCTCCCGTTATGCTTACCATTCGCTCCACTTTAGCGTGATCATGGAGATGGTATATTTAAGTTGCAGGGGTTGTGGGGGGTGCAGGGGGGCTTGCCCCACTGCAAAAACAGTTTTTAGTATTTTTATTGTTTTTTTTTTTTTTTTACTTTGTAATTTAAACATTCCAAAGTCTCGAGTTTCTGGGATCAGTATTTTGAAACTCAAGATTTTGGTTTTCAAAATTAAAAAAAGTGGACCCATATATATATATATATATATATATATATATATATATATATATATATATATGTATATATATATATATTTACACAGATATAGATATATACACACACACACACACACACACACACACACATAAATATATATATGTGGATCTACTTCATTAAATTGCAAGCTCACATAATTAAATTTCAAATTAGTGCAACGACAACATGGAATACTCACAATAATAAAATACCAAATTAGTACTATTGGATGCTAATGATTATAATACAGCAATGTTGTGCATGTCACTTGATACTAATACTTACATGGAGATAAATCATGAACATTTTGTAAGAATTGTTACAAGAGTACATGATGAGTATGACCTCTTAATGTGTAGACAGGTTACACAGGAGTTATAAAATTATTTTTTAGTTGAATTTCTGCTAATTCCATATATAAAAGGCCTACCCAGGGTTCATAAGAACATCTTCCCCCCACCGATGAGACCTATAGTCGTAGAGGATGGTTGGGTGACAGAGAGAATATCAGTCTATATTGAAAGTATACTAGGACCTTTAGTCAGGAATATACCTATTATTCTAAAAGACAGTTACCAACTGATTGAGTTAGCTGGCTTTACCAATGGTAGAATAGATCCTTCTTGTCTATTGGTAACTCTAGATGTTAAAAATCTGTTCACCTCAATTCCTAATGAATACGGCATAGAAGCCGTTAGGGAGGTATTATGTTCAACTGAAGGAATTAACAATGAACAACAGATATTTGTCTGTACACTGTTAGAGACTGTATTAACTAATAATGTCTTCATGTTCAATGATAAGTTGTTTGCACAGAAATGGGGTGTCGCTATGGGCACCCCATGTGCTAATTCGTACGCAAACCTAGTAGTACACTGTTGGGAGAAAAGGTTCCTGCTCAGTTGTGCATTCTATCCACAGGTGATTTTCTATAGAAGGTTTGTGGATGATATACTACTCTTCTGGAAAGGTGATATAGAACAACTGAAAGCGTTTATTTGCTATCTGGAATCAGCCACAGACTTCTTAAGATTCACACTGGATTTTTTCATATAATAAAGTGGATTTTTTGGATATAAGTATAACAAAGGACACAGGGGGTTCTATATCCACTTCCCGCTATAGAAAACCATGCTGGAAGAACGCACTCTTACATTATAGCAGTATGCATCCGAGATTTGTATTCTCTAATATTGTCAAGGGACAATTTGTTAGGATCACTAGATTATGTAAGGACGCCTTGACCATGCAGACACAACTGGATACCATGCATACCCCCTTTGTAGATAGAGGCTATAATAGATGCATGGTAAGTAAGATTAAGGATTCAGTACTAAATGGACCAGGAGAAGGCAGTAGTAATACAATTAGATGTACCCATGGAAGGAGAAATATATCTAATGGTCCTAGGGTTACTTTTACTACTAGATATACTAATGACAATAGTAAGTTAGTAGATATTATTCGGAAGAATTGGCAAGTACTAACTGTCGACCCAATGATCCTGAATATTATAGGAGCCACTCCTAGGTTTAGATATAGAAATAGCAAGAATCTTAAAAGAATTTTATGCAGAGAACATTCTTGCATCAAGCATGATAGACTTAGAACCACCAAATTAGGCACATATCGTTGCAATAGATGCAAGATGTGTAGTTTTATCATAGATGAACAATGTTTTATCCATCCTACTATTGACTATACATTTACACCTAGGTTTCATGCCAGTTGTAATAATGAGAACTTGATGTATTTAGCAACCTGTACACAATGTACGGTGTTTTATGTGGGCATGAGCACAAGAAAATTAAAAGATAGAATCTATAATCGTATTTATGATATAAGAAAGAAGAATCAGCAGAACGCATTAGCTAGACATGCTACAACTCATATTAATCATAGTTTTAAATTCAGGGTGTTACAATTGGTAAACAAGAATAGGAGAGGAGGCAATAACATTAATTACCCAGAATCCATTGAGCTTTGTTGGATTTTTAAATTCTGAGCTCACGTAGATCCTGGTCTTAACCAATTTATTAGCATTAAGCCTGTGCTTGGTGCTCGTAAGTAGTATTTTTATGGGTTTAAAATATAATTGGTTTTGTTTTAAATGTTTTATGGAATTAGATTAGTTATATATATATTTATATTTATTTGCACGTTATTATATGTTTAGGATAATATTGTTGTTTTTTATTTTGTATCTTTATATATGGAAGTTACGCATATATATTTATAAGCTATTCAATATTATATAAGTATTAATAGTATATAGATAAATAGCTGAAATGTTTTCAATGCTATTAATTATTTAGTTAAATATAATCATGATATGATCCAATTTATAGTTACATCGAGGATACTTATATATATGTCTTTGGTATTCATTAAACATATGCATACGTACAGAAAACATGAATTAGTTTATATGCTACATAGCTTATATATATTTTTTTATGAAAGATATTCTCATACATTATCCATTTGAGCCTGTACTATGGACTTGATTTCAGCCTGCTTGGGTGTCAGATTGTTTTTATTTATATCAAAATTCTATATAATAGGTGTGTTTATTAATTTTTGCTTTGTTTTAAATGGAGAATTTTTTCTACTAGAACTCACAATGGAGGATGCAGATTGTTTCATACAATTACTTTAATTGTTTGCATCTAGGATTGATTGTCCTCAATTAAGTAATTATGATGATATATTTAAACATTGAGATACAAATGTTAAAGTGACATCTGAAGAAGCATGCCGAGGGAGCATGTGAAAGCGCTTATTTATTTAAAATAAACTTGGATTTTATGCACTATCCTGTGGTGGTCGTGTCCTGACTTCTCCTACTAATAATAAAATACCATAATGTCGAACTTTGTATAAACAAAATCCATACTGTACATGGAAAACACCAGTAGAAGGAGTTCTATGGAGATCGTGATGTGCTGACAAAAACAACTGCTCCATTTCAACATTTCACATAAGATACAAATGTAAAGATTTTCAATATTTTTGCAGAGGGTCAAGCCCCCCTGCACCATCCATGTGGAGGGCTGTGCCTCCCCACCCCCTTGCAAATAATATATACCAACTTTGATGTCACACTACAGTGGAGGAAAGGGTAAATTTCCCATTCCTCACTGTACCGCGATCTCCATTCTGAAAATAAACTTACCATTTTTATTTTATCTGAATTGCTTAAATGGAGCAGCTATTTTTGTCAGAGCTCCACGATCTCCATAAAACACCTCTTTCTGGTGTTTACCATGAACAGTATGGGTTTTATGCTTATAAGGTTTGACATTATGGTATTTTGTTCTTTTGAGTATTCAGTGTTGTCGTCTCACTAATTTGAAATTCGATTTTGTGAGCTTGTGATTTTTATGAAGTAGATCTATATATATATATATATATATATATATATATATATATATATATATATAGGCAGATAGCGAGAGAGACATATAATGTGCACACCCACAAACAACTGTTTTCTAAGGGGCAAAGAAAGCTCCCTGTCTTATGGTTTTATATTATAAAATATGAGTTTGCCATATCTGATAGAAAGGAGAACATTTCTCCTGCTGCAGAAACAGCAGTGCAATATTCAATGGGCTAGGCTAGCCAAAGTGACTTTTGATAAAACTAATGTTATCAAAACCCACAGCTATACATATATATGAATTTTAACCAAGCTTTATTAAAATGCTTCTGATTAGATATACTTAGGCTCAGATCTGGTTACACTGAATGCTGACATCTCCCAGGATCTTTGGGCATTCTTCAATATGCTTTTGCATTTAGAACTCATTTTATTTTCTTTGTGGTAGACCATGTGTTGAAATATAGTGAGTGACTGTATCTGCTGCCCTTTTCCCTTCCCCCTATACAATAATGTTAGAAGTCTTATTATGCATTAAAAATATGTTTGACTCTTCACAGAGGTCTATTTTTGATGACTGGACATGTTTTCTATTAGCTGTATTTTTTTCTACTTCATCATAAGCTAGCATTAATATATTTTATTTCTTTTCTTTTATTTATTTATTTTGAATTTGTTAACCAGTATAGACATAGATCCCATTGTACCTATCTGGCTCGCAGCCCAGAGGTAAACACAATAGAAGCTTGACATTATATACAAAGTGGAATACAAGATGCAATATATATCTGAGTTGGCTTCAATGTATATGACAATAGGTACATGACATCATATACAGAGTGACACATGAAACACAATATATACATTACATGCCGAGTGGATATTAGCGATGTCCTGCTGAAAGAATCACAACGAAAACCAGAGTCAGAGAAGGCTATGAAGGGGGATGAAGGGTAGGAAGAGGTTAAGTTACATCACCAGATAGAGAGAGCAGTTGCATTTTGCTGGAGTTGTGTAATGTACTTTTAGTTTTGATTGGAAAAACAAGTACGAGGAATGATCTGTAAGAAAAGAAAGGAGAGATTCCCACAGTTAAAAAGTAATAAATTCATTAAATATTAACTGTTAGCAGCAACAAAACAAGAGTTCTGTGAAGTTCTTAAGCTAGCCTTAGGGATAATGTCTCACACAGATGCGATTTAGTCTTCAGTATGCCTAATGTATAACTGAAATGATATAGCATCGAGTTATAAAATTAATAAAATAGGAAGACTGCCTTGTAGTCACATGCATAAGTAAAGAAATATGTACATGGATGATGTATGCAGACCAGCTGCATGCACTGCAGTCACATGCATAAGTAAAGAAGTGCAGTTCGGAGATGCTGCATTATATAACCAAAGTTGTGTAGCAAAGCACACAACAAGCAAGGAGTTTCACACACTGACCACATAAAAAAATGCAAGTCCTGGCAATAGCAGTAAATCTGCAATGGACACCTACTGTGCAACTGAATAGCAACAACTATACTATTAAGGAACATATCTGCTGAATACTGCCCTAAGCAGGCAGGAGAAACTGAACCATTATAGAAAGAAGATCAAAACCCTGAGCTATATGTGTTATGGGTACAGGAAGACAGAACTGCATGGTCCCAGGGGAAGGCTAATACCACCGTTCGCAAAGGTGCACAATGCAGACTCAGTACTGGCAGCAAAAACATTCTAGAAGCTTTAACAGTCAATACTGATATTCTGCGAGCAGTTGATATCAGAATCTTCACCTTTTGTGGACTATTAAGATGAAGAAGGTCGATAAATGCATTCAAATGCCTTCCATCAAGGTTGATAAAACACTAATTATCAAGGAATTCCATTCTATGCTAGAAAACAAGATATAGTTTGGGTGATCTATTGCATCCACATTACGATCCATGTTTCCAGCACTGATGTTGCCCACACTTGTCAATCAGCATTACTACTACTCTTTAAACCTGCTGGTAGTATAAGTGGTGTAGCTAACTAGCTACTCTGGCATCTAATGCTGACCCCCAATCTGGCCACCCCCACCCCTTTCAGGTTTATGTTGTGAAGCTAACCAAGTCTATTAGGTCCATTTCTCAACTCTTAGTTGAGGATTAAAAAAAAGTCTGCTTGCAGATTTATTACTCTCATCTAATGAGCTAGCCAGACCCATTCTTCATGATCTATGCTCCTTGTGCAAAAGTTACAAAATAGGAAATAAGCTCTTCTTTCCTTTAAATGGTAGCAGACTGCTTTCTATATTTGTCTTAAGCAGTTCAAAAACACCAAAAAGCACAAACCAGGAAACAGCAAAAATGAGTGAACCAACTCCAAGACAGCAGCAATAATCCAAGTGAAAGAATTTATTTAGCACTTTCGTCTTTCTTGTACACAGACTTTTTCAGAATGAATTAAAAACTTTGGTGTCATCATATAAATACACAACTCAAAGTCTTAATTAGTTAACACACAGTAGTCCCCACCCCAAAATTTTAAAACTAGGTTAACTATTAACCTGCTGGCAATAAAAAGCACAGTAACATTACATACAAATAAAACGGTTACATGACCATTATATTAAATACATAGATTTAAGTTTTAAAAAGGGGGAAGTGTTATGTTATCATTCAAACCAGGAAAAATTGTAGAGTTTAACCTGACCTGCCATTTCATCTCAATAAATTCCAAGTATTTGTCTATTGGACTCTCTCTTTGTCCCAGGTCTACATGATGTATAACAGAAAACTTGAAAAAATGGTCAGGAAATTCTTGTATGTGTCTATATAAAGCATTATTTACATTTTTGTTGGCTATGTCATAACAATGTTGGTAAATTCTCTGTTTGATGGTGCTCTTGGTTTTCCCAACATAGAAGCCATCACAGGCCTGGCACAACCCAAGATATACTACCCCTTTAGAGTAACAATAATATTTTTTCTTTGGTATGATTTTTCCAAAGTTCCTAATAGTGACACCTTCTCTGTCTAACATGTGTCTGCATTAGGAGCATCTACCACATTTGTAACTACCTCCAGTCTCATTCAGGGAGTTTGTCCTTTCCAATAATCCCTTAAAAGACACCTCTTTCTTCTAAACTATCTTTGGTGTCATACCTAAGGTAGTAGCCACCCTTGAGTCCAGATTAAAAATATCCCAGTGCCTATGAATGATGTCTCTACTGTCATAGAAGTCGGTATTATATGGTAATACCACCACTCTTCCAAACCCAGGTTCAGTCATGTTGTCCCTTCCTTCCAATAAGTTGAGGTCAATACTCAACAAGCTGTGGTAGACACCCTCGCTCCCTTCTCTTAAACTTTACTTCATCCATGGTGTTCTTAATAAATACTTCAGGATAACCCCTTTGAACCAACATACCCTGCAGCACTGTGCAATCACTTAAAAAGTCATCCCAGCCAGTTATCATCTTAGCCAATCTGACATATTGACCCTTTACCAGTGCTTTCTTCTGGTGGATGGGGTGCCAGCTGCTGAAATGCAGCAAAGAGTTGGAATAAGTAGGTTTTCTATATAACAAGGATGAAAAAAAGTTTATGGTCATAGTCCTTTTTAATTTTAACATCTAAATAATTCAATCTATCCTTGTTGACTACCATAGTAAATTTCAAAAAGGTGGTTGTGTTGTTTATGTATTCAAAAAACTCTTCCAATTTTTCCATCCCACCCTTCCAGAATAATACAATATCATCCAAATAGTGTCCATACAGTGCCCAGGATTCTCTGTAAGTGGAACCAAGGATGAAAACATTCTCCCATTGGGACAACACTATATTTGCAAATACTGGGGCACAGCAGACCCCCATTTTCACCCCTTGTGTTTGCCTAAAAAGTTGCCCCTCAAAGACCAAAAAATTGTTTTCTAACAGCATTTCCATGCATGTTCTTAAAGTATCTATAGTACTGTAGTCAAAATCAGTGTTAGTGACCAAATAGTCAGAGAACTACTCTAATCCCTGTTCGTGTGGTATAACAGAGGATAAGTCGCATATGTCAATAGTGACCATCAGTAACCCATCATCATAAAGTTCCTGCTTTATTTTAGACAAAAAGTCCCAGGAATCTTTAAATAAGTAAGGTCTTGTATCCAAAACATGCTTCACTTTGGAATCAATGAACTTTGCTATACAGAAGGTCTTCGATGCCTTGGCATCAACTATTGGATGTAGTGGGGGTCTGGTAATGTTTTTGTGAATTTTGGGGATCCCAAAAATCATAGGGATCCGTGGATGTGCAGTGCACAAAAAGGTGTGTTCCTCTATCATGATTTGGCCATTTAATAACAGGTCTTCCAACCCCAGATCAATATTCCGGTAGGCTAAATTCAATTCATTGCCAGAAACCTCTACATATGTATCACTGTACAGAATCTCAAACATTTTGTTGATGTAATCTTTCACATCCATAATTACCAAGCCCCCACCCTTGTTGGGTTTCATCACCCTAATCTGTTTATTAGTAATAATTTGCTGTAATAGCTTGCTCTCCTCTACTGTTAGGTTCTGTACTTTAAATTCAAATGAGGGGGAGGGGGAGAAGGAATCAGAACAACTCTGGGACTGTCTGGTATCTTTCTTCTACATTGCTCTGATTTCTGCCTGCAAATCCTGATATTTTATGACTGTGTCTCTCTGTATGCAAGACACTGTAGTCACTGGGTGTGACAATTTCAATTATCAATGCTACTTTTGACATCTTTTCATGGACCAATAAATTCAGTTTTCTAACATCTATCTTTTGAACTGTTGGTAATGGGTCATCCCATGTGCAGACTTCATAATTTTCTATGATGCTTTGTGGCTGATGTTTCCAGTGTTTTTCAGCCACTTCAGTACCATAATGTTTGCTCAGTCCCCAGTGCAACAGTCTTGCCACATTATTATGCCTTTCAGTATACAGTCCTGCCGTTAGTATGTCACAACCAGCAATGAAGTATGCAACTGTTTCCATTTCTGTTTTACAAAACCTACATTTGTCTGTTTCTCCCACATTTTCAATGGATTTTGTAAACCAATGTATGTAGCCCACTATCTTGGGCCGCCAGTATTAACCTTTCATCTTTTGGTTTGAATTTGTCTCTTCTTAACCATTCCGGCATTCGTTCCTGGTTAATATGACGTTCTTCCAGAAGTTTTCTATACTTGCAACTATATTTATGGATTTTCCAGATTTCTTGCCTTCTCATCTGGTCCTTTAGCTTATAGTCTTTATTTTGTTTTTGGCACATTCAATTGCTGCCTAATTTTTATTTACTTCTGGTTTAATTTCCATTCTTGCTTAATGCCGATATGCTTCTGCTAGATTAAGCATTGAAGTCATCTTAGATTTATTCTCCTCATGTTTCAAAACTTTCACTATGTTTGGGTCTTGTGAGGTCAGCAGATATGTGTGTAGTCCCACAGCTGCAGATCTATGCATGTAAACAATTTCAAGGAGACCCATCCCTCCTTCAAAATGGGGAATATATAATCTTGGTATGCGCTGATTTTGATAAATCATTAAGTGAGCATGAATTATCCTTCTTGTTTTCCTGTCTAATCTTTCCAACACGTTTTGGGGTCAATCAGTCACTCCAAAACTGTAAGTTAGGACAGGAAGAGCAAATTAGTTTATAACTTGAATTTTGTTCCAAGATGTCAATGTTTTTTTCAGGATTAATTCAAGTGTTCTAAAGTATTCTTTACTATAGCAATAACCCACGCCTGGGTGTGGGTAATGCTGGATTTACCCACGGTTGGCGTGGTTTGGTCCCGAGGGTGAAGCCCGAGGGACCAAACAAAGACAACCGTGGGTAAATCCAGCATTACCCACACCCAGGCGTGGTATTATTATACAATGACATTATTTAAGAAAATAAATAATTACTTTTCTTAAATAATGGCATTGTATAATGCCTCTTTGCTGCCCTTCCGCAGCTGTCTGATATTCCGCGGCAGTTCTGATGTACTGCGCATGCCTACACAGTACATCAGAGCTGTGGGCAAAAGCAACGGAGAACGCAAGATCTCCATTGCTTTTTACTGTCTCGCTATGTTAAATGGGTTTAACATAGCGAGACAGCTTTAAAATAAGCAACAGAGATCTCTGTTGCTTATTTTAAAGCTGTCTCGCTATGTTAAACTCATTTAACATAGCGAGACAGGTTTAAAAAAAAAGCAACGGAGATTGCAAGATCTCCGTTGCTTTTCACACACTGTGTCGCTATGTTAAAGGAGTTTAACATAGCGAGACAGCTTTAAAAAAAGCAACGGAGATCTGCGTTGCTTTTTTTAAACCTGTGTTGCTATGTTAAACTCTTTTAACATAGCGAGACAGTGTTTTATACTAACGGAAAAAGTCCGGGTGACCGGACCTTTTTCCGTTAGTATATTGAGGGATTTACAATGGGCACGCTGGTTGGGCTGGCCAATCAGCGTGCACGTTTTAGAGGAGGAATTGTATAATAAGTTTTATTCACATTTGTTCATGTTTTATTATTGATCCTTCATCCCACATTGTGATTTTGCAGGTGATACTAGAAAGCATTTAGAGCTGCGGCTATTAAGACCTGCATAGGAACACACAGGTAAAAGTCTACAGTAGTCTTGCATTTTACAGGAAGAATCAGAACCATGCGTCAGCACATCTTAAAATTTGATTTCTTTGCCTTCACATTTCCTGAATGTTTTCATCTGTGCCCTTTAGTTCATAGGTTCATAGGTTCATACTAGGCTATCTGCCCTAGGGCATTTATAAGCCTAGCCAGAGTATGTTTGGCTTTCGCCACCCATTTTAAATTAATTTTGCTATGCCCTTTTTCGAGGTTAGTATACTGTGCCTCTGTCTAACAATGACACAGAAGTGATACCCAGGGTAAACCTACGATCTCCCATCCACTCATCAAGATTCCTCTTGAAGAGAGTCAATGAGGGACTCTGCCTAACCTGGACTGGGATTTTATTCCAGAGTGAAGGGAGCCTCTGGGTTATGAATCTGTCCCTCCAGCATGTCCTATTTATTTCAGTGCTGAGGTTCAAGTCTCTCGAGCGTGTAGCTTGATGGGATTTGGATTTTTTGAGGTGCAGCATGTCCCTTAATTCTGGGTTGGACATGACTTTATACGTCAGGCACAGATCGCCTCTGAGCAGGCGGTATGCCACTGAGTAGAGCTGGAGTTTCTTTAACCGGACAGCATATGGCATCTGTTTGAGCCCTTTGATCCTCTTGGTGAGGTACTTTTGGGGTCTTTCCAGTTGCTGCAGGTGTTTGGTAAGGTACATCCCAAAAGGGGCATTATACTCGATTATGGGCCTGATGAAGGATGAGTAAAGAGGCATGATGACCTCCCCTGATCTAGATGTGAATCCCTTCATGATTAGGTGGGCTATATAAAATGTTTTTCTAACCACTTTGGCCACGTGGTTGTCAAATGAGAGATTGCTATCAACTTGGGTCCCCAGGTCCCTAATTACTTCTTCTGTACTTAATGGATTACCACCTATGTGGTAATTTGTGGGCACTTTGTTTTTGCCAAAGGGATGACTATACACTTTTGGCATTTAGCTTGAGGCCATGGCTCTGGCACCAGTTGTCTGTTTCTATGAGGCCCTTTTGGAGGATGCTTGTGTCGGCTGGAGAGTCAATTATGGCACCCAGTTTGCAGTCATCTGCGAACTTGGTCAGCCACAGTCCTTCCGTGTTGGCCTGTACCTCCGAGAAATATATACCGAACAAGAGAGGTCCCAGGACTGAGCCTTGTGGGATGCCACTTGTAACTGGTTTGAAGTCTGACATGGCTCCAGCAATTCTAACCATGTGGGTTCTGTCCTTGAGCCAGTTTTCAACCCATCTAGTGACATAGGGGTTTATATTTAAGCTGGTGAGCTTATCTATAATGCCTGAGTGGGGTATTTTATCGAAGGCTTTTGCGAGGTCCAGGTAGGCTGTGTGGACTACCTTCCCTTCGTCAATGGCCTTGGTGATGGTTTCAAAGAAATCAACCAGATTTAAGAGGCAGAATCTGCCCTTAACAAAGCCAAACTGGGTAGGATCCAGTGTCTGTAGGTCCCCAATATCTTTATTTATGAGGTCCATGATGATCCTTTCCATAGCTTTGCAGACCAAGCTAGTCAGGCTTATGGGGTGATAGTTTCCAGGGTCCGTTGAGGCACCACCTTTATGGAGAGGGACCACTGTTGCTGTACGCCACTCTTTGGGTACATATCCTGTAGTAAGGCTGAAATTGAACAGTAGTTTTATGTTTGGGTTTAGCTCTTCTTGGAGTTCATGTAGGACGCAGCCCAGGACACTGTCTGGTCCCATTGATGCTGTGTTTTTTGCTTTGGAGAGGGCGGCTCTTACCTGAGCATCTGAGATGTCAGGGGGGCAGCACTCTGCTGGGATAGATATTTGCCCTTTTGGTGGGGAGGAGGGGGAGAAGTTTGCACTGAACCTGTCAGCTAGGATGTTGGCAATGTCTGTGGGTTTGGTGTATTTTTTGTCATTTTGGACTAATTCTGAGCATATCTGGGAATTCCCACCCAGGTTCCTAACATAACTAAAGAAAGCCTTGTGATTATCCTTAGTGTCATGTGCAATTTTTCTCGAAACTGGCCTTAGACGATTTTATGAGTGCCCGTAGTTTTTGCTAATACTGATCAGAGATGCCTTCCTTTTGGGATTTTGCTCTATCATGTAGTAGCTTCCTCCTTCTATTGTATAGTTTGTTTATGGCTGGGGTCCACCAGACAGGACGTCTGCCTTTGGAGGATTGGGTCTTGGTTTTATTTGGGATTGCATGATCCATGCATTCCTGAAGGTGTTCATAGAATGCATTTATAAAGGCTTCTGCGGTCTGGGCCGTATTTTCTACAGGCCCGGGGACTTTGAAGGATTCCACCTCAGTTTTGAGGAGTGTGAAATTTGCTTTAGAGAAGTTTTTCACTGTGGTTTTCTGGGCAGGGGGTGGGGTCGTGATGTGAATATCCGGTTGGATTAGTGTATGGTCTGATCTTACCAGTGAGGGATACAGTTCTGGTCTGGAGCATAGAGTCCCCATGTTGGTGATGATCAGGTCCAGTATGTTTTCCCCTCTTGTGGGAGTGGTAACAAGTTGTTCCATAGCATTTGAGTTTATGAATTCTAGGAACCTTTGGGTTAGGGTGTTGGAGCTAGAGTAATGCTCCCAGTCTATGTTTGGGTAGTTGAAGTCGCCCAATATAATGGTGTTTGGAGAGACCTTCATATTTTTCAGTGTTCTCAGGAAGGCCGAGTAGGGTTCCTGGGTTTGGGAGGGTGGTCTGTAGCAGGCTATAAACTGGAAGGCAGTTTTACCCACTGTTAGTTGCACATGGATGAAGTCTCTGATGCTTCGTGCTGTGCCACCAACCTGGAGGTGTGGGTATCTTTGATGAATATTGATACTCCCCCTCCTTTTGTAGTTCGGTCCAAGTTTTGGGGCCGAAAAGCATGGTATGAGGTATAACCTGGTAATGCTGGGGTGCTCTCGGGAGCCCTGAACCAGGTTTCTGTTACTGCACAGATATCCATGCTCTCCATGTTAAGGAAAGTTTTGAGTGTGTGCATC
Source organism: Protopterus annectens (assembly GCF_019279795.1). NCBI lineage: Eukaryota > Metazoa > Chordata > Ceratodontiformes > Protopteridae > Protopterus > Protopterus annectens. The sequence goes on along the minus strand of NC_056745.1, from coordinate 168,329,016 downwards.
TTGAGGTTTAGACTTCTGGCATTGAGTAGCATTACTCTTAGTTTCTTATCCCTTGTGCATCTTAGATGAAGCCTGCATCTTTCACAACATAACCCAGCATAATATTACATCTATAGAAAAGAGGGCTTTATTACCATTGTGACAACAAAGTATGATACAGTGATCGACATAAGCATGCCAATCGACAACATACCTCATGCATCACATCTTTTACTGATTACACATAGACAGTAGCAACATGTTGGATTACAGATGCAAGTGCAACAGTATTGCAACAAAGAAAATAATGGATGCAAGTTTGTGCAAATTGTGCCAAGGATCAGCAAGTCACAGCCATCATTTCCATCTGCTGTCTATAACACATAACAAGGAAAGCAACCCTGATGTACCTTTCTACATAGCCAGCTGCATGAGTAATATTGGTACACTGTCTCTGCCATGTGCCAAAACTGTATGGGCATGCCCACTTGGTAAGTGAATATAGAAGAAACAAAGCGGAACACGGCTATAATAATAAAACTTTAATGGAACCAACGAACAATAAAATCATCAGTAAAATTTTATCATGTAAGAGCTTTCGCATCAATCATAGATGCTTTATCAGACATTAAAAGCATAGCAATACATTGTGGCAATTTAAGGATACATAGTTTCAAATTATCCAATGAAAATCTAATTACATAAACTTCTAGCTTTCAGATGCAGTCTTAAGGAGACACAATTATTCAATCTATCCCTTATCTGACTGTAAAGTCATGATCCATTTGACTTCTGTTTGTTCAGTCCTAGTCAAAAAAATGACACTGTCATCTAAACACATTAATTGAACAGCCTGGAACATAAAACAGTGATTCATGCCCTCTTTATTAATATGTCTTGCTAAACTATTAGTATCTACCTTCCTTCGTATTTCAATAATGTCTCCCTGATCCATTCCTTCAAAGACCTGTTAGTTTTCTCAAGGTAAAAGCTGGGCATATTTTACATCTATTTAAATAAATCAGTATGTGAAAAATATATATTTCTTGCCTATGGTCAGGAGTATAACGGTATTATAATTTTCAATATACATACAGTGCAATGTTTACAACTGTAAGTACCTTGCCTCTGAGAAATAATTCTACTATTGAAAGATTTATTGTAGCAAAGTAAGTATTTCAGGCTCTTCTTATTCTTAAAGCTAAATGACAGTTCTAAACTCACCACTTCAAGCAGTTAATATATGCCAATCAGGCCCTGATGATGTCACATATATACTGAGTATCTGAAGAGAATGTAATATTCATTCTAGGTTTAAAACAGCAGCATGATCTAGTACTTCTTGTGCAAGGAATATTTGAACTTGTATTCTTCTTAGAGAAGTAGATATTGCCCCTATCTCTCCTATCCACCTCTGCTATAGACCTGATTTGTCGATGATATTAGTATCATTTGGACAGGAAGTTCAGAGTATCTTGATTACTTTCTAAGTCATCTAAACTCTACAACTTCTTTTTACATTTTACTATGCCCTGATCTAAGAATTATATGGAATTCTTAGATGTTAAACTGATCAGAGATGAAGTTGGAAATATCAGAAGTTATTTATACAGAAAGAGTTGTAGGAAGAATGCTATTTTAGAACGCAGTAGGATGCATCCTACATTTGTCTATAAAATATATTTAAGCGATAAGCTATGCACATGTCCAAATTGATCAGTGATGATTTAGCGTTTATGGAAACAATTAAGTCTTTGATAGTATTGCAAGCCAGAGATTTTAAACATACAGACATTATTAGGTCTATAGTGGAGGTGGATAAGAGAGATAAGAGCAAACCCTACTCCTCTAAGAACAATACAAGTTCAAATATTCCTTGCACAAAAAGTACTAGATTACACTGCTGTTTTAAACCTAGAATGAATATTACATTCTCTTCAGATACTCAGTATATATGTGATATATGTGACATCATCAGGGCTAACTGGCATATATTAACTGCAGTTGCTTCATTTTGTGATCAAGCTGGTTTATCAGGAGCAGGAATTTTTTTGTTTCATGCCTACATGGTGTCACATACAACTATTCCCATATGTCAAGTGCACTGGGCTGGGCTAATCCCCAAACATATCACCCCCAGCTGCATGAAAATATTGACATACCATATGCATGGCCCTCTAGTAGTGCAATTACAGACCCCTGCAATGGTAATGGATACAATCATGCAATAATCTGCAGTGAAAATGTGGACTCTGGAGACAGAAGTACATGGTACAGTTGTGGTACAGCAGCATCATTATTGCATGCAGCATACTGTCCAAAGTTATGCATAACGTAGATATAGATAAACATGTTGCCATAGCTACCTGTGCATGACAAACCTCAGCCATCCACGTGTGAAATATGGGCATGCATCACAGTCATAGACTGATATACAGAATTACTGTATGACTCACATTCTGGTCTGTACCCTGCAGAATGGTCACAGTGCTGGACTGTGTTGATACATTGCTTTGTAAGGCATATTGCCTCACAACATTACCACCTGCATTAACCCCAGGAGTAACATCCCAGTTGTATGGTGCACAGCACAATACTCCTCCTGCTTTGCTGATACTTCAGCTTCAGGTACATGCACAGGAGAAGAAACATCCTGCACAGCATTAGGTGTAAGTCAAGGGATAACACCACTAAGGCAGTGTCGTGTTGGACATGACTGCCATCAACAGCATGCACCATCAGGTCTACAGGTTAATGGGCAATGACTACTACCCTGTCATGTGTATTAGCAAGTTGCTTGATGCTATTACATTGGTCACTGTGACACTTACCATTCATGTTATCATATTGGGCCTATATCAGAACATTGAAGTATTAAAACTTCGAATGTTCTGATATCGAACACTATTCAACGAACGCTAAGAATAGTGAAGCTGCAGAACAGCGAATTCTTTCCTCGAGAAAGAATTTGGTTGGCCATTTTTGTGGCTTCGCTATTCTTAGCACTGTGGTGGAAAGTTACGGGTTGGGTTCAGGTAAGTGTGTGATTGTTTGTACGTTAGGGTTAGGGGCGGGTTAAGTGAGTTAGGGCGCGGGTTAGGTGTGTGTGCGATAGTGATAGACTTTAGGGTTAGGGGCGGTTTAAGTAAGTTAGGGTTAGGGAGCGGGTTAGGTGAATGTGAGATAATGACAGACCTTAGGGTTAGGGTTTGGGTTAAGGTAAGTGGGTAAATAGTAGGGTATGTTTAGTTTAGTGTAGCGTTGGATGTAGGAATTTAAGTGTATGTGTGTGGTTGCTGTTTGTTTGATGTGCTTGTGTTGTGTGTATGTGTTTTGGAGCAGTGAATTTTTTCCATGGGAAAAAATTTGCTGTTCTGAATGTTCAATATTTTCATGTTTAGATGTTTTGGGGCCGATGAAATAGCGTTCGCTATTTTCATCTTTTGATAACATGATATGAACGCATCATATTGATGCATTGCAGTCATACAGCTCTGACAAATGATAGCATTGACAGCACCTGCTACAGGTACATTCATGACCATGTGGACAGTAGCTGCTTCAGCTAGGACTACCCTTAGGTAAAAGGAGTCAATCCAAAGCTGTAAGCACCCCTTATTTATGTATTTATATTTTTTCTACCAGGATTGTGCACTGATCAGTTTTGACCAATTTCAGGATCGGCCCAGCTGAAATTCAAAACATTTCACAAACAAAAAAAATGTAGAAATGTAAAGAACAACAGAGCAGTTCAGCCTATTTACATAGAAAAACTATATATACATTACAGTGAATGTAGAATACGTACATTAATTTCTATATACATTATAGTGAATGTACAATATTTACCTTAATTTCTATATACATTATAGTGAATGCACAATATGTACATTATTTTCTAAAGTGGGTCAACCTGCAGTAAATCTTGAGACAGGAGAAGAAACTTGGAAGCAAGAAGAGGACATCCTGTGTTGAAGCAGGACAAATTGGCTTGGATGAAGAAGTGCTTTTTGAGATATATTCTTAATTTGGAGTAAGTGGTGATTTCCTTTAGATCGATGGGGAGGTCTTGCCCAAGAGTTGGTGCTTGAGAAACGAAGGCATGTGCAGTGCTGTGGAGTGATAGTCTAGGGGTAATGACAATTGACATGGTTTGTGAGTAGTGTGTCAGGTTACATGAAGAGGTTTTTTTCATGATGTCTAGCTGCAAGAGGACTAAATGTAGGGAGATGCAGTAGTTTATAGGTTAGATCTTTATTTTATGGGTAGCCATTTGGCTTCTTCTAGGTCTGTACAGTGATAGTTACTTTCTGTCTCCTGCATACCAATGTGTAGCAGATCTGTCATACAAATGTTTGTCCTAACTGTTGATGTGGTCATATGTAGGGGTCAAACTGCCATCTCTTCTCAGTTAGATCTGCATAGTTGCTCCTGAATATTTGCATTTTATTTTCCTCCTCTGCAAACCTGCACAATGAATCCAAAACATTTGGCCATTTGACCCATTTGTTCTGTCATGAGAGTCCTGCACCTAATTTGTTTCTGCCCAGGGTGCCTCATCATTTCATGTGTTACTCAGATAGTGAGAACCAGTGGGTAGAGAAAAGAACAGTTTCAGGACTGCCAAAGCAGTCTGCATACTGTGTTGGAGCTACTCCCTTTCTCTGGTAAGTTTCTGAGCTCTGCAGAGTGCTGCATGCTCTAGGAAGCATACCTCTACATGTCAAATTTCCAAGACAGTGCACTTGCAGAGGGACAGAGTGTGCTCAGCAGGTCCATTGTCTATGGGTGTAACATCTAGTGCTCCCCTCTAGGTGTCAGCTAAGCAGTGAGACAGACCCATCTCCCTCCCCCCAAAATGGGCAAGATGGCAACTGCTGCACACTGCCTTTCTCCCCACCTCAGCTCTTCCAGAGGCAGAGACACTGACTGAATTTATGGTGTCTGGGTTACAGCAAGGGAATAATCCATCTGTGCCACAGATTCAGTTACTGAACAATTGTATTTATTGTCAGGTCCACTCTTTAAACATGTGACCATGCGGCAATATGCTTGTTCATCCTTGTGCTTCAGCAGCATGTCCCAAAACTTTGGTTTGTGATGCCAGGTCTTCAGCTTTTAACATGTATTATTCAGATGGTGATTAACACTATCTTTGTAGAGGTGTCTGAGTCTCTCTCTGTCTGTGGCTTTTTTCTGGCTATGAGTCACACAGATTCCCCTGGGGAGAGCTACCTATGGAGCCATGCTGCTACACTCACATGGTTAGCATTTATGCACAGTGACCTTCAGTGCTTTTGAGTCAAGGGGGCTATTTGTATGCAGCTGCTGTAATGTGATGGGTGCTATGTGTTGCATCAAACTCCATTGATGGCTAATACATTATTTCTTGGGGTGCTTGTTCTAAGCCCAAAGACTGCAGTACTTGGAATAGGGTGATCAGTGTTAATACTAGAGTACTTTTGGGTATCCTCCCCTACTCTAAGGAGCAACAGTCTGAAAATTACTATTGTTCGCCATTTCCACTACTGCAGTAACCTTTAGGCTATATGAGTTGTTTCCCACTAGGAAACAACCAGCTGGCTTCAAAATGTTCTGGCTTCCTCACACTCTTCACTCTGACTGCTAATTGGCTAATCCCCAGGAGGGAAATCAACAGTCAGAGTGAAGCTTTCTTCAACATTTTTTTTTTGCTGTCTAAAGAAGAAACATATCTAAGAGCTTCATCTCTTGTGGATAATCCCCTTTTGGAGAACCGCACTACTCAGAAATTAAGAAAAATAAATCTTTTTTAATAAATGTTATATCTATATTTCACCTTTTAGAACATAGTATTTTTACGACATCAGAATTTTCCTGTCAGTGACATCTATTTTGGTTTAGAGTATTTATTATGGTGTTGAAGTTAGTGCTGTAGAAAATTTTGTATTGATTGTACAAGCTTTTAATTTTGTGGATAGAAAAGTTTATACAAGGATGGGTGGCAAATTGTGAGTCAGTGTAATGCTTATGTTCACTTCATGCCTTACAGAAACAGATGCTTGGTGCCAGAGCCATGGGCTCAAGCTCAATGCCAAGAAATGTATAGTTATCCCCTTTGGGAAAAAAACATGTACCCATGAATTACCACATAGGTGGCAGTACACTAAACACTGAAAGTGTGATAAGAGACTTAGGGACACAGGTGGACAGTGGTCTCACTTTAGATAACCACATTGCCACAACAGTCAGAAAATCCTTCTATGTGGCACATCTCATCACTAAGGGCTTTTCATCCAGAAAAAAGGAGGTCATTGTCCCACTATACTCATCCCTTATTAGACCCTTTATAGAATGCAGCACCACATTTGGTATGTACCTCTCAAGACAACTGCAACAACTGGAAAGGTCGCAGAAATACCTCACTAAAAGAATCACAGGCCTAAAGCAGGTGCCCTATGCTGACCGTCTAAAAAAACTCCATCTATACTCTGTTGCATATCATCTACACAGAGGCGATCTCTGCTTAACATACAAGGCCATGTCAAACCCAGACCTGCTGAACATGCTACACTTAAAAAAATCCCAATCCCTCAGAGCCACACACTCCAGGGATCTAAACCTTGTCATCACAATGAACAAAACATGCTGGAGGGATAGGTTCCTGATCCAGAGACTCCCCAGACTCTGGAATAGACTGCCATACATGTCAAGCAGAGCGCCTCCTTGGCCCTCTTCAAAAAGAACCTTGACGATTGGATGGGAGATCAGAAATTCACCCCGGGGATCACGTCAGTTGCCCTGCTAGACAGGGGCCAGGGAAGTAAATATTGTGGGAAGAAATAGCCACGGAATTGTTATGGCTAGGCTTGTATAGGCCTTAGGGCCGATAGCCTAGTACCAACCTATGAACCTATGAACCTACCTACTTGCCATTTTGATTCTATCAGTGTGTGTGTGTGTGTGTGTGTGTGTGTGTGTGTGTGTGTGTGTGTGTGTGTGTGTGTGTGTGTGTGTGTGTATGTGTGTGAGAGAAAGTGTTTGAACAGTACTGAAAACAAACTTCTGTTGTACTTTATTTTTCTATAACGTAAGGGACTGAAGAAAGTGCTGTGATTGTGAGCTACTTGCTAACACTGTGGCAACTTACCTTCCTATGAACTCAGTCAAACAATGCTGGCAGCTTTTGCTGCTTCTTCCCCAGTTACAGCATGGACACTCACACCAGTCTGGCTGTCTCTTCTGCAATGTCTAGAACGAAACCAGTCACTTACTAGGAAATTCTTTCCACTGTCACAGACTCACTCAATACTTCACCCAGTAGTGGATGATCCTACCATGGTCATTGTCTGTTTCCCAGACCACTCACTTACTTCTCCAGCTTCCTCTCTTTTAGCCGGCATGAACCATGTATTAACCAAGTCCTCTTTGTCTGTTCCAGTTTCTAATTTAGGCATGAGAGAATCATCTTCTGGGGGTCTGGGAGACATTCTGGGTGATTCTTCTTGGGGATAATCAGGGCAAATTACATTAGACCAGGCAGACATCTTTCCTTACTGTCCACTTCCTCTTCTGCTGGTACTCCTACTAGGAAAAAGCAAAAAGTTAAACATTGTTCTTCTGATGACATTATAACTGTTAAAACAATGATTGTCTTACATTGGCTAGCCAGACATTACAGGCAGTAAACCCTGCTATTTTGAAACCTTTACATATGGACAAATTATTCCTGAAGAAACAGGGTCTGATAATTCTGATTTTGACACAAAGAGGGTTTCTTCTCCTCCTGTATATTCCCAAGCCCCAACTCTTGGATTGTGAGGAAAATTTAAATTCTTATCCTCCTTTGAAGGAATATTCTTTTAGTCAGAGCATTTCCAGGATGGATGAATGGTGTATTTTTATGCCAATAAATAGATGTCCCCACTGAAAAGGAAAAATATGATATGTTGCAAATGGATATACTCATTCCTCTCACATCACTGCTACACTGCCAGCCCTGAAGGACATGTTGAATACTGCCAGCTCTGGAAGACATGTTGAATGCTGCCAGCCCTGGAGGACATGACATGTTGAATGCTGTCAGTCCCGGAGAACATGCTGAATACTTCCAGATCTGGAGGACATGTTGAATACTGCCTGTACTCATCCTGATACCCAGTCATCAGTCCCTAAAAAGCAGATAAGCTATATAGGGTACCTCAGGCTAATACATGTCCTTTCTCTCACCTTAGGTCAGACCCAACTGCCATATCAAACACGTTTCATATTGGCAACAGACTGGTGCTCCGAATGAACCCTTCACTTGGTGATAGGGTGGGTAAAATGTTGTGTCGTATAGTTAAGAGAATGTTTTCTTCTTCTACTTTAGCCTTCAGAATTCTATATTACCAGGCTCTTTTCTGAACCAAAATGTTTCTAACTTTTTTATTCTCAAGTATCTAAGCATGTTTTGAAGATTATGCATGATTGTGCCAATACTGTGTCTAGGACTACTGCTATTGCTACATCGTTGAGAAGATATGCTTGGGTATGTAACCAAAAATTTTCTGATAAGGTAAAAATATGAAATCTTGGATTCAGTTTTAGATAAGGAGGCATTCTTTGGTTATTCTGTTACCCACATTCTCAAACAATATAATGAAATAAGGACATTAAATCAGGGAGTTGCTAAGATATTTCATGTACCCCAATAAAAATCTTATAGACCTCCCTCTTACACAAAAAGCCAAATAAACAATACCAGTCCTTTTCTGCCTAACAAAATGCAAATGGTAACAGCAATAAAATACAGAGGTCTTTTCAGAAAAAGTGCCAGACCAACAGCATAAAATGACTATGCCAGCATTCCTTACCTTTTTTCCTCTTCCTCAACATTCCCCTATGTTAAAATATTGTTTCAGACTCATATGCGTTAAAATTGGTATAGGTAGCACTGGGTATAGAAACTTCATTTCAGGGAATACCCTCTCACTTTCCAAACCAAACAGAACTTTTCCTCAGGTCCTTCACTCACCCAGAGAGTCATACAACCAGTGCCTTTAAGTCAAAGGGACAAAGGCATCTATTCCAGAATGTTTCTGGTACCAAAGAAAGAGACTTCCTGGAGATCAGTACTAGACATTTCATTTCTAAATCTCTAAGTCAAAGTTTCAAAGTTCAAAATTTTGATTTTACAGAACCTGTTACCTCTCATTCCTCACGAGTTACTTGGTAACTTAAGACCTAGTAGATGATTAATACCATCTTCACATAGCCATAAGCTTCAGGAAATGTCTAATGTTCTCTGTTTCTGAGTCACATTATCAGTTTTCTGCATTACCTTTCGGCTTGTCTACAGCGGCAAGGGTATATACAAAACATCTAGCCCTAGTCGTAGCTTACTACAGACTGAATGGCATTCACATCTTTCCTTATTTAGATGACTTGGATATCTTTATCCAGATGACAAGAATTAACATGGGTTACATCAAAATACTTCTTAATTCCTGTTCTGGGATTTCTTTATAGATCCTTCCATTCAAGAGACATTTTTTAACAAAAGAGAAGGTGAATCTTTATCTGGAATTATTCCTGAACTTCTCCAATCAGTCTTAGACTTCTGAAAGAGACTTTCTCAGGATCCTAGGGTTCATTTCCTGGTTTCTGTGATTCCCATACCTCTTGCCAGATTACACATAATAAAGATAAAGTGGTTTCTAAAAATAAACACATGGACCCAACATTTGCAGTCTCTGGACTATTAAATTCCAGTTGCGGGCTTTATAAAAATGCAACTGCATTGAAAGAGACAATAAATTCAACTGAACCCAGGTATTCCCTTCTTCCCCCCAGACACCCAGATACAAATCCAATCTTTCATCACATATGGATAAGATTTTGCTTAGGGAGCAGTTTCCAGAGGGGTAAAAGTACAAAACCTATAAAATCCTTCAGACAAACCAAAGCACATCAACTTAAGAGATGTTGGCTGTGATCCATGCCTTGAACTGCCTCTATCGCCTTTGACCCCAGGACCTATACAAATGATTACAAACAATAGCACAGTCATCTGGTATATAAAGTAGGGAGGTACATGGTCATACCTCCTACACAGACTTGCTGTGATAGCTTGGAAGTTAGCTCTTCAGCAGTCCTTAACCCTCCAAGCAGCGTATATTCCATCACAGCAAAACATAGTGGCAGACAAGCTGAACATGACCAGGACAGAAACTCACAAATGGAAACTGAATGAGTGGGTCATTGGCCAACTGATCTTGTTGTGGGGAACACCTTAAAAAGATCTGTTCATCTCCTTTCAAAACAGACAACTAAACAACTTTATAAACAAGCCTAGAAAATACATGAATTTTCATTCTCTTAGAAGGGAATGTTCTTTATGCATTTCCAGTCTTTCCACTGATATCCAGGGTAATTCTGAAGATTCAAAAGAATAACTGAAAAATAATTGTGATGACCTGTGTTTGGCCCAGGCAACATCAGTTCTTCCATCTTATAGAACTGACTAAGGGCAATTACCACAAACTTCCTGTCAGACTGAATCTACTTATGCAAGACAGGGCAGGTTTGATACCCCTCAATATCAATCAACTTCACCTGACTGTCTGGATGATTCAGTTTTAATACCCTTTAAGTATTTATTTCATGAGGGCATACAGCAGGTACCAAAGTATGAAAGAAAGCCTGCCTCTAGAAAAAATAAGTGAAAGCAATTTTCTAGTTGGTGCCTAGCCAATTACCAGGGGCCCATCATGGATTTTGAAGCATTGGTACTCAAATATCTGTGCTAGTTACTTTCCTCTGGCTTTGTTTATTCATCTATAAATGTTCATCTTGTGGCCATTTCAGCATGTCTGCTCATGGATCCTCCTCGATCTTCTCTGTTTATCACACAGTTTCTGAAAGGAGATTTACACCTGAGACCTCCTTGATAGGGTATCTTTAAGGACAAACCCCTCATTCATGCCCAACATAGGTTCAGAGTTTACTTTGAATCAAGCCATCAATCTCCAAGATTATTACCCAGAACCTAAAAAACAGTAAGAACAGATTCTGCATACTCTGGACATGCACAGCCAGTTCAGGTACTACTACCTTGACAGAACTAAGACCTTTAGAAAAGCTAATCAGCTATTTATTTCATATTAAGAGGCAAAAATAAAATGCAGATACCTTGTGTTTAACCAAACAATTTCCATGTGGTTGTCCTCAGCTATTTTACCCACCATGGCAAATTCATTCTGGGCATTATCAAGACACATTCCACTAGGGCCTTCTCTTCTTCGATGGCAGACTGGAAAGGGGTGGACTCTAGAAGCATACTGGAAAAGGGTAGACTCTAGAAGCATTCAATACTTTTTAAAAAAGCATTGAAAACTGTTTTAATTTACTTTACTTTACTAACACCATTCTCTGAGGGATCCTGAATCCATATTTCTCCTCCCACTAGGAGGCATAGGCTTTGGAATTCTAAACAAGGCCTACTACAGCAGTGGGAATTTTGAAAACAGTGCAGTTGTGTAAGTTGCACAATAGATGTTCAAATTCTTCACTGCTGTAGTAGCTGCACCACCCTCTACCTCTCTACTCTACTATGTAGATGTTGTTGGGCTATAAAGCAGGATTGTGTTCATTTCTGCTTTGTATGTTTTGTTGTTTCTTTTGGTTGGTTGTTTCAGGATTGATAGACTCTTCTATCACTGTATGGCCAAAAAAGTCGAAGTAAGCCTCACTCTGATTGCTGATTTCCCACCTGAGGATTAGCCAATCAGTAGCTAGAGTGAAGGAATGTAGGAGCTAGAATGTTTCACTGTGGCTGGGTGCTACATAGTCCTATGAGTCACAGTGTTTGAATCACCATAATTCTTATTTGCACTTGTGGTATTCTATACAGTCCATGAATGCAGCAGCCCTTCTTTTGTTGATTGCATGCATATTGGAGTTTCTCTTCACATCTCCAACTAGATAATTATTCATCAAAGACTAATACTTAAGCTTTATCAAATGTGTTAAAACACAACAGTATTATCATCATATAATATAAAGAAATTTAATTCTAAATGTATGCTTTCACTGTATTCTTGTTATCATAGTACTGAAATGTGTAAAAGTATCAGAGTATTTGAAGAAATAATATTAAGGTAGTACATTACCATTTGCAATCTGAAACTTCAGATGGAATAATGTTAATAAGTTATTAAACAGGCTATATTAAACTGAAAACATTGTATGATATGTATGGAATGTTTTACTAGATAACCCTCTCATGACTGTAAAGCTTTTTATTATATACATTCTTGTCTCTCGTCTCACCCACTGATATCAACCTCATGTTTCCTTTCCTTGTTAACTTATGTTGTTCCCTCATAAGTTACTAAATTCCTAAGACTATAAAGCTGTTTTGTGTGTGTGTGTGTGTGTGTGTGTGTGTGTGTGTGTGTGTGTGTGTGTGTGTGTGTGTGTGTGTGTGTGTGTGTGCATGCACATTTGTATGTATTCATTTATTCATTCCTAAACTCAAATTATTTATTTTATTAAGTGATGATGTCAAAGCTGAAAATGCATACATGTTTCATTTGTAAGTGTCTGCTAAAGGTATCTGTCTGCACCCTACAAATGTTTGTTGCAGACTCTCAGTATTCTAATATAATGATTTGCCAGGTCATAAATAAATCCAGTATCTTTTATATATCTTCTGAGTTGGTCCTTGAAATCCAGATTGCTAATCCCACCAGCATGATGATGGCATCACTGCTTCAGGACCCCCCCTCCCCCCATGCCATCAAGATGGAATTCCCCAATTACTTCTTTTGTGTTAGTGTGTATATGGGTCACATTATTTTGATCATATATGCAAGAGAATAATGGAGCGTATTTATAGATCATTATAAATTTCTTTCAAAATAAGCCATTGCAGATATTTTAACAAACATTATTTCTCATCCAGAAGTTACTAATTATAGTGCAAATGTTAGAATAATTAAACATTTCCCATACCTGCACTTTGGGTCACTTGGCTTGCATTGCATGCTTTTTGCTTTCCTAAAGAGCAGATTTTTAAACACCTATAACATTTTTTGAGATTATACCTGTATACAAACATATATGCAAACATTTGATTTATTTCATTGAATCTTCCCTTACCTAAGGCACTTGACAGGTTTTTATGATGTATCTCTTATATATTTATAACAAAATAAATTGATATTTAATAGCAGGAATGGATTTGTATCCTATCATTACAATGGTGTAATATTATTTAACATTAGTCTGCCTAACTGTGGTCATCTGGGTCTTATTATTTATTCTGTTGTCATGTTTATAGTCCTTACTTTTCCTTTTCCTTTGCAGTTTCGTAATAAAATAATGAGGCACTTGATAGATGCAGCCTTTCAAGTGCATTGAGCAATGAGGTTCTTCTATGTCTAATAGTCCAGAAATACTCCATTGCTGTTTTTGCAAATAATTTAGAAACCAGAGTGTACCAGAAGCATTAACAATGGGTGTATGTGTGCGTATTCAATACAACTTCTTGGCATTAATTTTTTAAACTGAAATGACGTAATACTGAATGCCAGCCCCAGAAACAACACCCCCAACTTGATAATGGCAAAATATTTTTTTATAAAGACCAGGTGCCTTAGTAACTTTTTTTGTATAAATTTTGATAAAACAACATGCAAACTACTCAAAGATTAAGTGATAGAGATGAAAACATAGGCATTGACATTGGATGAGTTTATATATTTTTTAAATATTATTATATTAATAGTCACTTGCTTTTAGGGGTTGTTGGTATTCCTCGCCAATTGGGACATTCTGTGGATTTGTGGACTTGGGCTGGTGACATCGATACTGTGTAAACTGGAGGTTTGCCATTTTAGTCAACACTTTTGGATCTATTTTGACAATTGAATTGCCCTGGATGGACGTTTGGCTACATTTGGGTATTTACTCTAAACATTTAGCGTATTTGGGCTTTTTTTCATCCGCCCAGTACTTTAAGTGGGTCGTTTCATTACCTAGATCAAGAAATTGACTCTGTTTGTATCATAATATCATACTGACTTAAGCTTATTATGTACATATATGCTATTTGTGTTATTATTTGTATGGGCCTTAATGTGCACAACTACTCAGTACATTTTCGGTATTGAGCTCTACGAAAAATGTCTTCAGTGTTTTTTACAGACTTGGTCTATTTCGAACTTTTGCAGATATAGCGTCATCTGTATGCTGATTGCAGTGTGCATGTTTATTGAATCAATCACTGGGGATTTTGAACTGCTCCTGGACTTCCTAACAATATATATATTCATGCTATGGACAAATTGTTGATAATTTCAAGAACAATAGCGGTTTATATCACGTACTGCTGGAATATGCTACATTGCTATTAGTGTTAGCTATTAATAGTTCTAGAGTAGCCTTGGCTGAGACCTATTTTTGTTTTAGGGTCTAAATGTCCTCTTAATTACAGTTATCATCATTCAGGTACCCTATTGATAGCAATTGTGATGTTTCTTATTGGGTATTTACATTTGGATCAAGCATCATTGAGTATCCATAGGTCATAGATATCAAAGGACCTCTATAGTTTACAAGCTTTTTTGCTCGCTTTAGGGACTGAATGTTTTTTAACTATAGTCATTATAACTCAGGCACTCTATTGGTAGCAATTGTGGTCTTTTTTAACAGGGGTTTTACATTTGGGTACAGCAATATTGAGTATCCATAGGTTATTGACATCCAAGGACTCCTACAGTTCACAAGTTTGATAGCTGGTGGAGTATTAGTACTAATAATATATTTTTACATATAAAAAACATATATGCAGTTGTTCACAGCACTGTACTGTCTGGTTAAGCCATCCTACATCTGATTAAGGGGTGAGCCCCATTGATTAAAGCAGGGAGGTGCTTTACCTGTGCTCTCCTGACACTCTCTAGTGATTCATACAGGCCCTGATTTTTAGTTTTTGATATTTGTTATTAGTGGCTGATCTTTTTCCTGACAGTCTGACTCAATAAGCATTAGATTAGACTGTGTTTAGTTTTGGAATTTGGCTTTTATACATCACATTTGACCACAGCATATGGGCAACCTATAGTCATGGATCTGAACCAACTACTTCAGGGATTATGTGCTGACAAAGATGATATCCAAATTTTTGGAATTGAACCCACAAATGGATCCACTGTAAATGGAAAATCAGATCCAGTTGACAGTTGCAGTTTGCTGTTTACACTATTAAGTAAAAAGGTTAAAATATTAAGAACTAACATTTGGCATTCTAGGCTTTTTAAGGCCTACCAACATCAAAACATTACCCCTAGGGGTCTCAGAACAAAATTACAACCATTAGTCAGCAAACCAGATGAGATACTATTGAGGGATTGGAATTTGGCTCAACAAAATGCTTCAATGGTGTTCGTTAATATACTATCCTCTTATTATGATAGAACTATACAGGTCAATATTCGTGATGTACAACAGGTTTGTGAAGACCTAAAAAAATATGAGGATTCATCTAACTTTAGGGAGCTTTTGAGCAGACTGTCTAGGGAACTGACCAGTTTTGAAAATGGTTTAAAAGACAAAAAACTACATAAATTCACTAGGGACATGGACGACTATGAGAGGGGAAAACCTTTTGAATCACAAAAAAGTGTCAGGTTTGCAGAGGGTACCAGAAATCCTACCCATACACGTAAGAAGAGACCCAGGTCTATTTTAAAAAAGGGCACATCTTTGAATACAAGCTCTGGAGAGGAATCCTCCACCACAGATACTGAGTCCATTAACATCAGTGACTCACTGGTTTCCAAAAGAGGTCGTAGCTCAGAGCACCCTTTAGGAACAGGAGACACAGGGCAGGATGGAAACACAGAAGTCAGAACTATAGAGGAGCTTTTTCAATCCATTGTCAAATGAATAGTGATTGTTCTAATGTGCACAATATATCTAGCTATGTTTTAACATCCACTGAGGAAGCTTTGTTAAATAAAGGTCTGGGTTTCATACCAGGTTTCTTTGTAGATGAGAGTATTTTTGTTTCAGATATATTAGCCTTTTGCAGAAAAATTAATCTTAAACTATTTTTTGATCAGCAGGAACAGACTCAAAGATCAGCTGAATTCAGATTCCTGAAATCCAACTTTAGTCCACCCATGGATAAACATGTGGCCCTTTTTCAACATGCTGTCATTAAGGATTTACATCATCGATTAGGATCTTGGCATACCCTCAGACACAATCTGAATAGAATTGAGCAACAGGTGCTGATGGATCTTAGGGGCAATACTGATATTACCATTCTTCCAGCAGATAAAGGAGGGGCAATAGTAGTCATGGATTCCAGTTATTACTGGGCAGAGGGAATTAGATAAGTTTCTAACTCTCAGCATTATTTAAACATGCCTCCTGATCCCACTCCAAATTTTAAAAAGGAAATTGATGCTTTTTTACAATTAGCAGTAGAAGAAGGTATTATCAGTGACAAAACTAGATCTCAGTTGACAGTTAATGATCCTATTAAACAATGTTTGTATTTATTGCCCAAGATCTGCAAGTCCTACAATACACCACCAGGAAGACCTATTGTTTCAGGTATGGGCTCACTTACTGAGCCCCTGTCTGTCTTTTTGACACAGTATTTGAAACCATTATTATCCTATGTCAGGGCTAGATTCGAGACATCACTGAGTTTTTACAGATTGTTTCAGAATGCCAATTAGAATCACACTGGTTGATGTGTACTTTAGATGTTAAATCCTTATATACATGTATCCCACATTGGGCAGGTTTGACTGCATTGGAATATTGGCTCAACAGAATTAACCTCTATGATCCGGGCTCCAACACCTTACTAACATGCATGGCAGAACAGGTTCTTACCAAGAACGTTTTTTATTTTCAAAATCAATGTTATTGGCAGATTCAGGGTACTGCCATGGGAGCATCATTCGCACCAATATATGCGGATCTGTTTATGGGGTATGTTGAAGAACACATTATTTATAATGAACTTCACAATCTGTATTTGCCTGAGGTGGATATATGGAGACGCTACCTGGACGATTGTTGGCTTGTATGGAGAGGGGGTAGTGAGTATCTCATGGAATTTATAGAATACCTTAATGGTAACATATGGGGTGTTGAATTCACAGCAAACTACAGCCTGCATGAAATTGATTTTTTGGATGTTCATCTACAAAGGGAAGCAGATAACACTTTACGTACTACGGTTCACAGGAATTATCCCCAATACAATAGTTTATTACACGCTTCCAGTCTTCACCCTAAGCATATTATCAAAAATCTTACAAAATCACAGTTCATGAGAATAAAGAGAATATGTTCATCACAGGAGGATCTTGCCCATTGCCAAAATGACCTCTCCAATAGATTTTTACAGAGGGGTTATGATAAACACAATATCAATTCAGCCTTAACATGGACTAAAAAGATATCTAGGGACAATCTCCTGACATATAAACCCAAAGTTAGTAATTCTAACCAGGATAAACTCAGGTTGGTTACTACCTTTGGCAGAAATATGGGACAACTCATGGATGTCATTGATCAGCACTGGAATATACTCAAAACTAACACACGGTTGGATGACTGGTTAGGGGATAGATGCCTTTTCACTTATCGTAAAGGCAAAACTCTTGGGTCCTATTTCTCTCACTATAAAAAAATCACATATCATGATACTCAATTTCAACAAACTACATTATCAGGGGAGAAACTGGTTGGATGTTACCCTTGTGGTCACTGTTCTTTTTGCCAATATATTTTTAAGACCAAAAATTTCACTAGTAAAAATTTGGGACAACTGTATAATATCAATTGTTTTGCCAATTGTGGTATGGATTGGGTAATATATCTGGCCACATGCTCATGCCAAGCCTTCTATATAGGACAAACCTCCAGACAATTTAGAATCCGTATGTCCGAACATTTAGGGGACATCAGGAATGCCAGATCCACTAATGCCTTATATAGACACTGTCTGATCCACAAAACAGCCAAATTTTCCTTCACTGTTATTGACAAAATTTCAGGAAACAGATCTTTCAAAACTGGATGGCACAATTTACTAAACAATAAAGAAAAGAGATGGATTGTTAAACTAGGTGGTCTTTTTCCTCCGGGTCTAAATGACAAATTATAACATCTCTTCTCTGTTTTATGCACAATACACTCTTTATAATGTATATTCTGAATATGTTTGATTTTTAACATTTGATTAGTTGTTTTTTCAAAATTTCTTTATTTTTTTTTATTATTATTAATTTTTCTCACAACCTTTGTTACAGGAAGTGATGTCAGGACTGCTTTGTTGGATTGACTATAAATAATAGCATCTGTCATGGTACTATTGCTTAACCACTGATGAAAGCATTTTGCTGAAACCGGTCTGGTTTTCAATAAATTTCCTTGCTTCTGCCTTCCGGATGCTGGTCTCCTTTTTTTGTACTATATCACTTGCTTTTAGACCATTATGTAAGATTCGTTCATTCATTCATGAAACTCAGATTATGTTTTTCCACCTCTATTTATCGATTTATGAGTTGCTTTATGCTTTACAAGCTCTAAATCAGCTGGCATTCTGGATGTAGATTCACTGACCAAAATATTACCTGTGAGGAGCACAAAACCTTTCTACACGAAATATTTTAGAATATATAATATTATTCTTATTTCAGAGCTTTTTATCCCTTCTTGCATAAAGCTGTCCAAATGTACACTACCTTAACGCTAATAAGCCTGTACTCCATTTGTCAAAGGCTTTTACTTTTTATAATAACACAAATACTGGTGTCATATAAATTTAATAGGCAATGCTGAAGAGAGCTTGCCACACCACCTAAACTAAAAATTCTAGCTCTGAGAACACCATGCCTTTTTGTAAGTTATATTTGTTTGTAAGTTATATTTGTGGGTGTATAGTTTTATTTATGACTTTCTGTATACTGGAAGTGAGTTTCTGAGTATTGTGCTTTCTATAACATTTTTCTAACTTATGCCTTCCAAATAAAATTCTAGCAATTTCTTTTGCCATTGTTAAGATAGCTGGCATTTTTCTTCATTTCTGAATAGCCAGTTAGTTGTATTTTATATGATTGTTTCTTGTGCTCTAAAGGGGGATTGTTCGCCAATGGATTCACAACACTAAATAAAATGAACATAAGAAAATACACATGCTGGATGTAGGAATATTTGCCATGCATGGACATAAGTAGTTACTAGGCATGCTGACCAGGAGACTAGTCTAATTTCCCAGTTACCCCAGAACACTTTCTGATTAAGTGACTTGTTCAGGTAACACAGTAGACATGGAAGCTGAATGGATCAAACCCAAGGCCGCATAGCCTTAGTCATCTGCACTTACTTCCAATGCGTTTTGTTGAATAGTACTTTGACAGCTCTTGATCATCTTTGTGAAATTCTATAGAAATATCAAACTGTAAACCAGTTCATAAAATGGTTTAAGACAAAGCCAAAGATGAAAACAGATAATTCTGTTATAGCAAAGAATGTAAAATGATAGCAAGTTTCATGGCCATTAAAGTGGGTCCCAGAAAAACTTTGACAAGAGAACTTCTGCATTTTTTGATTTTTGATTGCTAACACATAACAGAAAACATGATAGCAAAATGGAAGGAAATAACTGGAAAATGCATTCAAGTATGGTCCTACTAACAGAGTACCTTCAAATGTCACCAGCACTTTAGTTAAGTTCGCTTAAAGAAGGCTTCCTATTTAATGTGATAGGAATACAAGTACTTGCATTGTTATACATCAGTGTTTATCTCTTCTAAAAAAATGAAAAAATCTTAAAAGTTGCTGGTAGGAAGTCTGATATGACTTGAACATTTGACTGAAAGATGTGACCAACTCTGCACCAGCAACTTTGCATAAGTGGTGAGGCAAATTTCTTTTTTTTTATCTATCTGTACATGTCTATGGCAGTTCTATTGATGTGCATTTCTTCATATTTGAAACAATTCTTTTTGGGGAAAAAACATGACTGCATGAGAACCAGAAGCAATAAATGAATCTATCCAAATTTATCTACAGGTTTTACTATATCAAAATCAAAAGTCAATACCCTTTGACAATCATATATAATGTGGTCCTATATTTCTAGCTTTCAAGCTGGCAACCATGAAAGCAATGCACTAATAAGGAATGCTTCTTTTATATTTTTGAAGGGGACAGAAAATAGAATGCTCGAAAACAGATTTTACAATCACATCATTTTTGAAGTTGTAGGATATGTCACTCTAATTGGAATGTTTACGATCTTGGTTTTGCATTTGTCTAAAATGGGAGTTGCCAGTACTAACTTATGGAGATTCCAGTGAGATTCTGATATATTGACAATGAACATTTATATTGATATGAAAAAGACATTTTCATCTCATTGCAACTCATCTGCGTCTGCACAGTGTATGTTATCAACTTGGGGTGCAGGGTTTTGAGCAGGGAAACCTGCTTCAAATGCCTTTTCTATCTTGGATCTAATTTTATTGATTGACTGCCTTCCCAAGCAAAATAGTGTCTCTATGGTTTTCTGTTATACATAAAATAACCTTGAGGTAATCCACTGTATGATGCAGACAAAGATTTTGCAGAGACACATCACCAGAGAATGAAATAGTTGAATTATTTTCCAAAACTCCAAGAGAGAATTTTAAAGAAAAGCATTATGTTGCATAGCTGTCTGCACTGCAGAGTAACAGCATTTGAATCATATGTGGATTCACACCTAGTATTACAGCTGTATGTATATATATATATATATATATATATATATATATATATATATATATATATATATATATACACACACATTTATATTGATATCTATTTATCTTTCTATATATCTATCTATATACATCCAATAAATTTACACTGACAACCAAGATGGCTATACAAAACTTTATGTACAACTGCATATTGCTTGCTTGTAGCTGCTGCTCTTTTCAGTCTGTGATATTTGCATTATTAAATTTTGGATGCATGTTACATTGGCATGATGTGCTTTAGTAAACACTGGACAGAGAAGAAGGTAGGCACATCAGTCAAGAAAATGATGCTTTTTTTCACAGAATCTGCATCAATTTCATTGTGAATCAATGGAGCTGATTTGATGGCTTAATGGTATAACCACAGGCTAGAAGTACAGTAAGTAGATATAAGTAGAGAATGACGTATCCAGGTATTTCATGCTAATTAACAGCCTGTCTACAGCTAAGACTTTATCCGTGGTGCACATTAGTGAAATAGCTCAGTAAATTTCTGATGGCTTTTGAAAAAGGATCAGGAGGCACCACCATTGGGTGCCACTGATAAAGAATTCATGTGTGTTCATGTGTGTGTGTGTGTGTGTGTGTGTGTGTGTGTGTGTGTGTGTGTGTGTGTGTGTGTGTGTGTGTGTGTGTGTGTGTGTGTGTGTGTGTGTGTGTGTGTGTGTGTATGTGTGTGTATCTGTGTGTGCATTTATAATTTGATCTTAATCACCATGCTGTGCATTTCCTAGCTGAAAGGATAATGATCTTCAGGAGAAAATCAACATGCATCTATGCAGAGAGTCTAGTTGCTCCACTGGCAATAATATCAACTCAGTATGGTTGAAGTCTTGGATCCAAGTCCCTAATACTATCCTTTTACATCAGTGTTTCACACAATAGTAACTATGATGGATTAAAGTCCCTAATACTATCCTTTTATATCAACGTTTCACACAATAGTAACTATGATAGATTAAAGCCCCTAATACTATCCTTTTACATCAGTGTTTCACGCAATAGTAACTATGATGGATTAAAGTCCCTAATACTATCCTTTTACATCAGTGTTTCACACAATAGTAGCTATGATGGGTTAAAGTCCCTAATGCTATCCTTTTACAACAATGTCTCACAAAATAGTAACTATGATGGATTAAAGTCCCTAATACTATCCTTTTACATCAGTGTTTCACACAATAGTAACTATGATGGATTAAAGTCCCTAATAATATCCTTTTACAACAATGTTTCACAAAATAGTAACTATGATGGATTAAAGTCCCTAATACTATCCTTTTACTTCTATGTTTCACACAATAGTAACTATGATGGATTAAAGTCCCTAACACTCTCCTTTTACTTCTATATTTCACATGATAGTGATTATGAGGGTATCCTGAATGAAATATAACTCACCTTTTCAGTCCCTGTATTTTGTATTGGCCCAGTGTGTATAACTGAGTGTGCACAAAAGATTTATATGCATTTTACAAGATTTTTAATACTACTTCCATTTATTTGTGAATACTGTCAAAAGCTGGTGTGAGCTTTCAAAGTTTCTGCTCAGGATCTGGTAGCCTAATATAAAAACTACATAGCTGATATCCATTTGAAAATAGGGAGATAGTGGAGAACAATTGCATTCTAAGTGATAGTGATCTAAAGGGGAAACAGGAAAATATGGAATTTGGTAATATGCCCTGCATAATTATCTTGGTATGGGGATTCTGCCTGGAATGTTGGATGCATTATGTCATGTGGAGACAAATGAGTATTTGGCCAGTACTGCAAGGCTACCTTTTTTCATGAGTATTGATACTGCTGAGGCTGCATGTCACACAGCACTGCAAGCCTTCCTTTTCCATGAGTATTGATACTGCTGAGGCTGCATGTCACACAGTACTGCAAGCCTTCCTTTATCCATGAGTATTGATACTGCTGAGGCTGCATGTCACACAGTACTGCAAGCCTTCCTTTTTCCATGAGTATTGATACTGCTGAGGATACATGTCACACAGTACTGCAAGCCTTCTTTTTTCCATGAGTATTGATACTGCTGAGGATGCACTTCACAGATTAAGTTCCTACTTAACAGCATCTGGCCTTATATCTGAAATATCAGGTAGTACTGATTAACCTATGTGCATCAACCACCTCATATTAGTATGTAGCTATGCAAAAGCAAATTAATTCTTTACCCCATTAGTTGGCTGCTCTCACAGCAACAATAAACCCACTATTATCTTTATACGATTAATCTTCAGTCTAGATGACAGAGGCTTTTTAAGAGTGTGACGTGGTTTGCAGTACAGCAAAACATACTTAGCTAGCTTAGAATGCTGTGAGGAAAGATGTGAATTTCTTAGATAAGCAATACATCAAGGGAGTAATACTTTGTAAAGGAAAAAAAAACTTGACCCTCTTAACCGGAATGTTAGTTAACTGGTCTTAAATAATGTTGTGTCTTTCGGCTTTTCCCAGTTAGGGGTCGCCACAGCGGAACTCCGGTCCGCTAATGATTGGTAGTTGATTTTTACTTGCAGAGTTACCAGCCCTGACACACAACCTTTAATGAAGGTACGCCCATTCACGCATGTCTCCACGCAGAAGATGCTCTAGCTGAGAATCAAACCGGACAGCATCTTACTGTGAGGCGACAATGCTACCACAGCGCCACCACCGCAACTGGTCTTAAATAATGCCCGTTTTCATTTGTTTTTTTAAGATAGGTCCCTAACTACCCCAAACTACTTGTTACCTAGTTATGCATTTCCTGTTATAAATATTTGCATAATTTATTAAAGTATAAAGCTGTTGCTAACCAAAATGGATAAATATAACACAGGATGAAAAAAAGGGAGGCAAAAGGCCACACCTACAACATGGAGAAGGACTCTGACCTGAAACAAATATGAATCATTAAATATAAAAAGGTAATTTCCAAATATCTTTCCCTGTAAGGGATCCTAAGGAACAGCATAAGAAGGAGCAAAGAAAATCAAGCTTTGATGAATGACAAATAGTTACAACTTCAGAGTACTGGAGATATGAAAATGGGATTGGCTGGCAATATAGTAAGGTGCAGGCTAATTATTCTATGAAATACACTTGGGAATTCTAATATGCAAGGATTCCACATGCCACTGAACCTCAGGTAATAGCAACTTATTGAATTAATATTAGTAGTACACATCATGCCTGTGCAGCTATTATTCAAATGTGAAAGTTATATTCTCAGCCTGAGCATGAGGAAATAACTTGCCATGTCCCCAGCCGAAATTGGGATTGCATCCAGAGGAACAAAGTCGTTCATAGAAATATGCAACGATGCCATTCTCTTAATGTAACAGGAGCAGCAGAAAATGAAATAGTATCAAGCAAAGAGCTTCTCTGCATTCAGTTCTAGACTTCTCTGGGTTACTCTTTCAATTCTACCCCTGCTAGTAGATGTTAAACTTTCTCAAAATAAATATCTACATCAGATTCTTCCTACACTATCATACCTTTCTACAATTCATTGTATTTTAACTTTTTTTTTTCATGTCAAACAATGGTATGTTGATATGGGATAGGAGAGAAGAAGCAGAAATTTATCAAAGATAATATAAATAGGTAAGTGCTTAGCCCCATAAATTTAAGAATTGCTCTCAACTTTTATTTCAGATTTAGGGACATAGCAAATAAATTATTAAGGAAAAAATTCCATATTTTTGGACACTTTTTAAAATACTGGTGCTATTAAATTAGAACTAATTTTAGGAAGAATAGAGCAAACTGTTAAAGAAAAAAATAGGAATGCCCCGGAGACCAGTTAAGAGGTATGGTCATAAGACAGACAGAGCAGTAGTATTAAGTAAACCTAGACAGTTGTTGAATGTCATGTCCTTCATATAGAGTCCCTTACTATTTGTATCCTTCAGGAATTTTTTGTATCTTTCATGGTAGAGTCTAAATTCCTCTGCCTCTAAGGTCATTGTACCACTGTACTCAGCTTTCATCAGGCTAATCACTAAGTACAGTGCTCCATTTGGCATGTCAATGACCAGGCACTTAGAACAGCTTATAAGACTACAGATGTAACTCACAAAGAGGATGCAGGGAGTGTACAAGTTCTATGTGGGCTGTCTTCTACAGCTGCACGGTGATCTATGCCTAGCCTACAAGGCACCCTCTGATCCCACACTGATGGATTTGTTGCACGGCCACAAAACAAATAGCATCAAGATAACATCTAATGACCTAAGCTTCATGTGTGACATAAGCTGGACATGTTGAAGGGACAGGCATGTGTGCCTCAAAGACTCCTACTGTAGAACAGGCTTCCCATCCATTTTGAAGCAAAGCTCATCCTTAACCCTATTCAAATGTAACTTCGAACAATGGCTGGGAAATCTTAAATTTATGCCATGCTTTGACACCTCTGTACCTAATAGACAAGGGCAGCCTGTGAACACTTAATGTGTACAGGCCTATATTAAAACCATACATTTTCTTGGGGTATTGACATGTCAGAAAACATTTTAGTTAATTCATGGTAAGCGTAAAATGACTCTTGGGCTGATAGCCTAGCAACTACTGATGAACCTATTTGTCATATGCAATGAGAATTTATCCCTTCTTATTGCAAAGTAATCACCTCGTACCCATCATTCTGGACTGAGTCAAAAAACAGTCTTTTAAACCATTCTAAATGCAAATGTCATTATTCAGAACATGCTAACATAACAACGTCATACTCCTCTGTTCACACCATATTCTTATATATAATGCTCTGCTGTCAGTAAACAATTGCTTCAATTCTTTGATCACCTTCTCTAACCTACTGGTGTAACCAGAAAATTTTATTTGGTTTTCACAGTCTCATAATGTTGCCTTCCAGACCTGCTTTGCATTTAAAATGCACACATTTCTTCCGACGTTGTCCTCTATATAGTTAATTAATATATGCATCATTTTCAGATTTTGCCTCCTAAGACTATGTAAAGGTTGTCTTTAGAAAAGTAATCCTGTTTCCAAGCATGTTATATATAGATCTGTGTGGCACACAATAGTATATACATGCATATAAATATTATGGCTTCAGTAAACAACAGTGTTTCTGAAAGATATTCAGAAAATAATTTCACTCATTTGGATAAAGAAAATATCTGGCTAGACTCTTGCTCTTACCTCCAAATTCCAACCTCAGGCTCATAAATGCCACCTATCTTCCTGAATTTATTTTCATTTTTTTCACATATGATGTATATGTGTAATATTACTACATGAAGTTGGTGTAGTAATCTGTTTTACACAATCTGTTAAGTGTATTTCTGCTTAATTCAGATTGCTGTTTGAATGTATTCAACAGTTAACTATCTTTACTTCACGGGAAGGTTTTGAATACTTTTGTTTTGATAATTTCTGTACTTCCATACTGAGAAAAAAATTGGTCCATTGATTTCAGATCTCTACCGAGGTAAGCAACTTCAAATGAATAAACAAACAAACAAATATATAAATACATTTGTCCTGAGTTCCTTCCCAGTCCTTTAGTTTGTATTCATTAGTCCACAACATGAGAGGAGGGCAGCTAGGATTTTATTTGGAGAGCTATAGATTTTTGAAAATGGAAAACATTTAAGTTTGCAGGACACTATGTGTGTGGTTTTCAATCCCTGCTTCCTTTGGATCTCAATTACTAGCTAAATGAAGTATCTCTTCTGAGGGACACTTGAATGAACACCACTGTTGTATCTTAATTAGCTGGCAACTAAGAAACTTTACTGATCACACTTTCCTCAACACCATGTCTTTCTGTATATGGCAAATCTGACAGCTACTGAGCTTTGCCATTGTCTAGGACAGGACATAAGCTGGAAAGCTTGGTGTTCCTTCTCAGATATTAATTTATTGTTGGGGACCTAGTGTAGAATGAAAAGGATCCAGTTAGTCAGAAACAGAAGCATGCTGCCACTTTAAGAATCCCTTTTAGAAAGAACAAGCAGAAGTGTTTCTTCTTGGCCTGATTTTCTTGACCGCCAAATTATTCCTTCAGTAACTGGGTTTGGCCCAAGAATAAATTAATCTGAATTTCTACTTCTTGCAGTTAATATTAGGCACAGACAATTCAAGGAAAGAAGTCTGTTAATAATTTGCTACAGTAATTCTCTTTAGTTTCTGCAAGTAGAAGAACAACATTAGCAGAAACATTTGGGGTTAAGATATAAAAGTACTAAGGCTACCCAGGGTACATGTAGTGTCCAAGGGTACAGAAGCTTCTTCTTCAGATTATGAAAATAATCTTTAGATGCCACTATCTGAGAGGGCTGTGGCTGCTAATGCCTGATTAAAGGAGTCTGTGGTGATTGCCAATGCCTGATTAAATGAATCTTTGGTGACTGCCAATGTCTGATTAAATGAATCTGTGGTGATTGCCAATGTCTGATTAAATGAATCTGTGGTGACTGCCAATGTCTGATTAAATGAACCTTTGGTGACTGCCAATGCCTGATTAAAGGAATCTGTGGTGAATGCCAATGTCTGATTAAATTAATCTGTGGTAACTGCCAATGCCTGATTAAATGAATCTGTGGTGACTGCCAATGACTGATTAAATGAATCTGTGGTGACTGCCAATGTCTGATTAAATGAATCTGTGGTGACTGCCAATGACTGATTAAAGGAATCTGTGGTGAATGCCAATGTCTGATTAAATTAATCTGTGGTGACTGCCAATGACTGATTAAATTAATCTGTGGTGACTGCCAATGCCTGATTAAATTAATCTGTGGTGACTGCCAATGACTGATTAAAGGAATGTGTGGTGACTGCCAATGTCTGATTAAATGAATCTGTGGTGACTGCCAATGACTGATTAAATTAATCTGTGTTGACTGCCAATGACTGATTAAATGAATCTGTGGTGACTGCCAGTGTCTGATTAAATGAATCTGTCGTGACTGCCAATGACTGATTAAATGAATCTTTGGTGACTGCCAATGTCTGATTAAATTAATCTGTGGTGACTGCCAATGACTGATTAAATGAATCTGTGGTGAATGCCAATGTCTGATTAAATGAATCTGTGGTGACTGCCAATGACTGATTAAATGAATCTGTGGTGAATGCCAATGTCTGATTAAATGAATCTATGGTGACTGCCAATGACTGATTAAATGAATCTTTGGTGACTGCCAATGTCTGATTAAATGAATCTGTAGTGAATGCCAATGTCTGATTAAATTAATCTGTGTTAACTGCCAATGCCTGATTAAATTAATCTGTGGTGACTGCAATGACTGATTAAATGAATCTTTGGTGACTGCCAATGTCTGATTAAATGAATCTGTGGTGAATGCCAATGTCTGATTAAATTAATCTGTGGTAACTGCCAATGCCTGATTAAATGAATCTTTGGTGACTGCCAGTGTCTGATTAAATGAATCTGTGGTGACTGCCAATGTCTGATTAAATGAATCTGTGGTGACTGCCAATGACTGATTAAATGAATCTGTGGTGACTACCAATGCATGATTAAATGCATCTGTGGTGACTGCCAATGACAGATTAAATGAATCTTTGGTAACTGCCAATGCCTGATTAAATGAATCTGTGGTGCCTGCCAATGACTGATTAAATGAATCTTTGGGGACTGCCAATGCCTGATTAAATGAATCTGTGGTGACTGCCAATGTCTGATGAAATGAATCCGTGGGGACTGCCAATGACTGATTAAATAAATCTGTGGTGACTGCTAATGACTGATGAAATAAATCTGTGGTGACTGCCAATACCTATTTAAATGAATCTGTGGTAACTGCTAATGCCTGATTAAATTAATCTGTGGTGACTGCCAATGACTGATTAAATGAATCTTTGGTGACTACCAATGCATGATTAAATGAATCTGTGGTGACTACCAATGTCCGATTAAATGAATCTGTGGTGACTACCAATGCATAATTAAATGAAGCTGTGGTGACTACCAATGCATGATTAAATTATTCTGTCATGTGTGCCAATAACTGATCAAATTAATATTTTAATTTGTTTCTTTACTTGTTTATCATTTATTTACTTCTTTGAGAAAAATACATGACTGTGGATTTTATTCTGCTCACGTGGAACAAAATTAAACAAAACATGGTAATTAGACCCCCAAGTTTATGTCTTTATTTTGAGGCAATATTAGTCCTGTCTGCTTGGCACACAACTACAACTAGAAGTGATGGCCTACAGGTAGCAGCAGTAAAGTTAATGAAAGATCCGGGGAAGGAGGCAGTGTAAGAAGACTGAACATATCCTTTCAAGGATGCCATGTGGTCAGACAATCTGCTAGGACAGCTTTCTTTCAAACTCATTTTATGAGGACTGCTTCCTAAATTAACAGAAACCTACAATAAAAATATTAAATTTCCCCTTAATTGCACTTAAACATGAGTCAGTCTATAATGAGATTTTTTTGTAACTTGAGTAGAAGCAATCTAAGCAGTTTATGAAAGAAGCTGTAATCTTCACTGAATAGAAGTGCATCTATACATGGTACTGTATTATCTGCACGGTTTTTGAAGCAACAGTGGGAAAAGGAGTGCACTATGGGATTTGCAGAAGTAAAGTACATCTGACTTTTGTGGATCTGGTCTGTGGAATAATATTTTAGTAATGTTGAGACAGTCGATGGACTCTCTTTGCAATCTTGTCCGAGTGGAAAGAGAATATGAAGTAGAGATCAAGCCAAATTCCCAGGGTCTTCAATGCTGGTCTCAGATGGTAATGCTACAAGTTTCCTTTTTAATTTCTACAAATCTTTTGGGTTTCTAATACCATGATGGGAATGGACCCCATTCCTAAGTCAAAGTACGATTAAAGTTCATGAAATTAGTATTGTTTCCATCTTTGGTGTTAGCCAGAAATGCTCTTCACAGCACCCGCAATGTGCCCAGTAATGACTCCTTCTGCAATTCATACAGAGGAACATGTATTGGTAACATATCTAAATATGATTCTAGATTTTTTTTTATAAGACTCGTTGCTCCTTCTCCTATTGGGACTGTCTGAGTATCTTTCTTCCACATTGCTCTTGTTTCTGCCTGCAAATCCTGATATTTTATGACTTTGTGCCTCTCTGTACACAAGACACTGTACTCACTGGGTGTGGCAGTTTCAGTGATCAATGCTACTTTTGTCTTCTTTTCATGAACCACTATATCCGGTTTTCTAGCATCTATCTTTTGAACTGTTGGAAATGGATGATCCCATGTGTTGTAAACTTCATCATTTTCTATGATGCTTTATGGCTCATATTTCCAGTGTTTTTCAGCTACTTCAGTTCCATAATCTTTAAACAGTCTCCATTGAAACAATTTTGCCACATTATTATGCCTTTCAGTATACAGTTCGTCTGCCAATAGTATGTCACAACCAGCAACAAGGTGTACGACTGTTTCCAATTTGGTTTTACAAAACCTACATTTGTCTGTTTCTCCCACATGTTCAGTGGACTTTGTAAACCAATGTGTATGCAGCCTACTATCTTGGGCCACCAATATTAACCTTTCATCTCTTGGTTTGAATTTACCTTTCCTTAACTATTCCCGCTTTCGTTTCTGATCAACATAAGGTTCTTCCAGAAGTTTTCTATACTTGCAACTGTATTTATGCATTTTCAAAATTTCTTGCCTTCTCATCTGTTCCTTCACCTTCTATTCTTTGTTTTTTGGCACATTCAGTTGCTGCCTGATTTATATCTACTTCTGGTTTGATTTCCATTCCTGCTTGTCGCCAATATGCTTCTGCTAGATTAAGCAGGGAAGTCATCTTAGATTTATTCTCCTCATGTTTCAAAATTTTCACTACATTTGGGTCTTGTGAGATCAGCAGATATGTGTGGAGTCTCACGATTGTCGATCTATACATGTAATCAATTTCAAGGAGGCCTATCCCTCCTTTGGAACAGGGAATATATAATCTTGGTTTGTTTGTTTCTTTCGGCTTTTCCCGGTTAGAGGTCGCCACAGCTGAACTCCGGTCCGCTAATGATTGGCAGTAGATTTTGTCGTGCTGGCTTGCCGGGCCTAATGCACAACCTTCAATGAAGGAACGCCCATTCACGCATGTCGCCACACAGAAGACGCTCTAACTGAGAATCGAACGTGCAACATCTAACTGTGAGGCGACAACACTACCGCAGCACCACCACCGCAGTATAATCTTGGTATGCACTGATTTTTATAAATCATTTGGTGAGCATGAAGCATCCTTCTTGTTTTCCTATCTAATCTATCCAACCCATTTTGTGGCCAGTCAGTCACTCAAAAACTGTAAGTTAGGACAGGAAGACAAAATTAGTTTATAGCTTGGATTTTGTAGCTAGATGTCAATGCTGTTTTCAGGTTTTAAGTCTTCTAAAGTATGCTTCATCAATTCCCAAATATTTATACACTTCCTCTTGCTCAAGTTCTTTTATATCACATTCTTGTCCCAAAGTGTTTTCCCCTCTGCTGCAGTTTTCCTACTTTAAAGGTTGCTTTTGCACATTTATCACGACCAAATGACATTCTTATATCATCTGAAAAAGTTTGCAGCTGTGCTTTCAGTTCCTCATCTGATGAGCTCTACAGTTTTAAATCATTGACAAAGAGAAGATGATGTCTTTACACTTTTTTGTTTTCTAGGAGCCAAATTATAGCCATGGCCTAACCTGTTAAGTAGACAGCGTAATGGGTTAAGGGCAAGACAGAATAGCAGTGGTGACAGAGAGTCACACTTGAAAAGTTCCCCTGTAAGATAGCCCATGTATCTTCTAAGGCCTCAAGGCATTAATTTAAAGCAAACACAATAGTTTGGGGGCTTTGATTTATTAAAGGAATGCATTTTGCTAAAATCACTTATAGACATAGACAAAATCTACAATTAGCTTTGAAATAATATAAGATAATCCAGACCCTGTCTTGGTAATAACATTAAAATCTGCAGATGGTACCCCCTAACGCTCATGTGTCTGCAGTCCTGTCACTGGTCAGTAAATGAATCACATAACATACTTTGTTCTCATTTTGCTGCCCATGTATGGAGATAGCAGTTTCTCTGTCTCACCTTTTACAATTTAATTTATTCATTTTTTTGTTTGTTTCTTAACTTATTAGGACACATGGAACAAAAGTACCCATTTTCAGATAGATGAACTATGAGCTTTAGGGAGGGTAGGTGATTTCCTTAGTAGCACTTGGCATATATACAAAGGAAATCAAAATTATACCCACATTGTAGGATATGTCTTTTTCACATTACTTGAATTTCTATTCCATACCATAAACATATGCATGCTAATTCAAATAAAATATACAATAAAATCACATACATTCTGAGTGCAGCCATGGAAAATGTCCAGCTGCAGTCAGACCTGCCTTTTTGAACTGAGTAGTACAGTATGTTTCCCAGCCAGCTGTCCAGTGTCCTAGGCTAATTGCTGCTCTGAATGTGTTGCACAGCTGTGATGACAACTAACTCTGCTACATTGTAGCCAGACAAACAAAATGGTTGTTTTTTTTTTTTTTGTTTGTTTTGGGTTTTTTTTGTAACTAAGATATACCAAGCCTCAATGAATGGAAAATATGGCTACAGAGTTAGAAAGAAGCAAAGAGATTGGGGGATATTAAAGTACAAAGTAAAGGAAGTAATTGACAGACTGTACACAAATGAGAGGTAAAGTGAAATACATGTACCTGTAATAAGATGAGGTTGTAACATAGGAGGCCAAGTACTAACAGCATTAAAACATTAAGACGAATGAAAATAGGTTCTTACAGAAAATAGTTAAGCTATGAAATAGGTGTAATAATGAAGTAGTTTTAGTGTAAGTATTCACAGATCTTCAGAAAAGATAATCATCCGCAGGCAACTATTCAGATACGTGATTATCAGTCGAAGTATTATTCTTCAATAGACAAATCCACAAAAGTGAGTCACTCAATGTCACTTTCAGTGAACATGATTTCAAGCTTTTTTTTTTGCAGAAGGGCAAGCCCTCCCCCCATACCCCCATGGCATTATTGATGCTAAATGTTAGAATGTCTGTGTTTCAATAAAGTAAATCATTTTTAAGGTTTGGTCTGTGATTTTCTTGATATTAATAATTTAGTTCAAAATGTATTATATTTGTGGTATTTATTTACAATTCATTAGAAGTCCCTAGCCTGGGAGATGACTTAAAAGATGGGCTGCAACACACGCACACACACACACACACACACACACACACACACACACACACACACACACACACACACACACACACACACACACACACACACACAAACTTGTATTGAGGACTACCTGATCTCTAACTTCATGGAAAAAAATCAAAAAAAAAATTTTCTCAATATTAGCAGAGTACTTTCTCTGAAAGGGAGTATCAATATGTAATCATAAGTACTTAGAAAACTTTTTATCTCTTGCAGTCAGAAACACAAGGTGGTGGAATCAGTAAACAAGTAGGTGCAAATCTTCAGTGAGGTATTGATACATCAGCAAGTGAGATTTATCTGTAGTGGATTTCCTCTGCATTTTCCGCAAGCCACATGGCATGCACACCTGAAATGTAACAATTTTCCACGTTAACGCTTCACTGCTAGCACTCAAATCAATATCACATGCCTTCTGGTGGTCATTATGCAAGGATGTGCGCATCTCTGCCTTCATCAAAGGAAAAAGGGAGGACATATATATATGACACAGAAACATGTTGCTTCTGAGTAATATGCAAGGGATCAAAATCTCTTATTAAATCGCAGTTGTCAATACAGAGCAGTGCATTTGTGTTCCTGTGCCAGATACATGAAAATAATGCTACTAGACAAACTAGAGACTTTTCTGCTGCTGAGAACTATACATTCATTCATTGCTGATAAAATAAAAAGAAATACCTACACGCTCAGATAAAGAATTTTACAAGTGCTGCCTTTTACAGTTGATAGGCAGGATAGTGACTTAATATAATCAAAAGTATATATTTCTCTTCATCAGATAATCTGTGTGTGTGTGTGTGTGTGTGTGTGTGCGTGCGTGTATGTGTGTGTGTGTGTGTGTGTGTGTGTGTGTGTGTGTGTGTGTCTCTCTCTCTCTCTCTCTGTAACGAGTTAGAACATGAAAACGTTTAACTTTATATATTATGAATACTTGCTTTCTTTTAAGTATTGTGAATTCTTGTTTGCATTCTCTACCTGTCTTACATTTTTTTTCTTTTTTTCTATGAGTTTGAAGTTGCAAAGCATTGCAATGCCCCCCCGATTTGCACACCTCCGCACTGGCACTCCTTCATATTTATTTCTCTCTCTACCATGACATATGCCGTTATCTTGTGTACTTACCATTCTAAATTGCAGGTCAGTTCTTTGTTCTCAGTGGCTCAAAGCACAGAAAAAAAGGCAGAGTCCAATGTACCTATTTGTTCACCTAAAGGTTGTTTCTTTTCACTGAAGCCCTGCTACTAAGCCGTGCCATTTTTTCAGCAAACAAGATTTGTAGCTAAATGGGACATTAAGATTATAGGTGATTTAGTCTTTAAAAATCTTACATAAACACAGACACATCATCGCTACCAATCCACGTAATGCCTGCTCACATCTATATGGAAAATGCTGTGTTCATAAAAATAATGTGGTATATACAAATGAGACAGTATGTTTGAACATAAACATATGTTAAAAAAAATCACAGATATGCATGCCACACTATGGCCTGACTCTGAATTAAAATGTATCATATGCATAGTATCATCTGAACACAATATGCAGTATTAATAACTTAGAATAAAATGAATGGCTGCCTTGCAAAGTGCAACATCCACAAGATTTACTAGACACACAAAGCAAAAATCCTAAATGAAATCAGTTGTATATAGGAAAATAGCTGTGAGTCCAGCAAGTAAAAAAAAAAAACAACAATCATACTATCTTCCATTGTAGAAGTTTTATTGGCTAACTCCAGATAATAATAGTAGGATGCTTGGCTTTTATTTTTTATCATGGTAAAAGTATGGTATATATATATATATATATATATATATATATATATATATATATATATTTGTAATAAGGTTCAGTACAACCAGAAGTTTATGAAGCTGAGAAAATTGTTTTACCAGTTCCAAAATGTTTTTTTTTTAATGGAGAACATTAGAACTTGCCTAAAGGTGAGACCAGAACACCAGGTGGCATTGTTATGCAAGATGCGGTATTTGCAATAGTCAACAGGGTCTGTACTGTATCACTGTTGAAAGTACACTGACTCCCTCAGATTTCTTTACACCAATTTTGATAAAATTTACAGAAAAATTAGTTGTCTGACAGGTATGGATATCCCAGCTGTGATGCAGACATAAGATGCAAATAGTCATGGAAGATATTTGGTGCATACTGGTTTCATTTACTCTTGTTGGCCTTATAAAACAAAAGGACTTTAAAATAGTAAAGGGGACTAGATGCAAGTTTGCACAGTTGTGTCAGTGTAATTCCTATCAGAAATATATATATAGTTTTATTAGCTCCATTTGTAAGGGGAACAACCACCCTCATAATTGCCAACAACTACCTTTTAGTTTTAAGATGGAGTATGCAAGGTTTACACTGGGTGAAAGCCACCACTTACAAATGGAATTAACCAAAAAGATCTGCCAGAATGTGTTATAATTTCACAGCTGCTATGCACCTAACCCTCTCATGGCAGCTGTTTTTTATTTATTTATTTATTTAGTTATTTATAAAGATAGAGACTTGGAGGATGATAAAGGGGGGGGGGTGTTACCAGCCCCACTTATAAACAAATAATAATGGCTCGGAACTAGTTGCACCACTCCTGCCATCTCCAGAACCAGTCAGAATATTCCGGTAGAAGCTGTCAGAGAAGGCCACCACTGTAAATTTCTGAAAGCTATGTGGAGAGACTCAGGAGATTCAGTGAGGCAGTACCAGTGGATAATGTTACAACTCATCGAACACAACTGGATGATCTACAGATTGGTGGTTTTCATAAGAAATCACTGCTAACTGTGTTTCCATTCAGCTCTAGCAATGAGTCATTGTTTTTTTGTCTTTTTTTCTTGGATGTACATCCATGGAGATGGTCCATGTAAGGTATCTTACCACTGCATAGATTGTTTCCTATTACTGACATATCTATGAAGTGGGAATATGACAGATCTCCGGGAAGGTAGTTTTGACAAAAATAAAATAACTGAAGTATGTTCAGTGAAACTGCTGTCATCAACAGTGGGGTTTTCTTCTTTTGCCACTGTAGTGTGACCTCTGAAATGGTTTATATAAGTCTGGAGTTGTGGTGGTGTCCCCAGTATGGGCAGTGCAGGGGTCATGCTCCTCAGAATGTTCACTGAAAGTAGTTTTGGCAAACATTTTTTGCAGTTTTTACACTCACCACAACTGTGATCATTGACTTGACATGAACCCCTATCAAACCATTCTATAGTATTACTGTTTTAGCTTGGCTAATCTAAGTAGGAACAGATCATGTGAAACTGCATCAAAAGCTTTTGATAGATATGAAGGTTACTGGATGATCTTGGTTTCTATATTGATAAACTTTGTCCAGGAGACATTGTAGTTTCCCTACCATGACCTAGGCATTGTGATGGACAGGTTCAGCTGCTTCTTTTCAGCATTTTCAGTATACATGCATTTTTTTTTCTAGTACTTGGCAAGAAGTGATAAGATAGCAATAGATCTGTACTTTGGTAGTTATTTTGATGTGCCTCCTTTATGTCATAGAATTATATATGATTTTTTTCTAAAGTAGGGGAACATAGTTTTCTGTTACTAGCTTTATAAGTAATGCAGTAGGATATGGTATTGTTTCAGCTGTTTTGTGTAGATGTTCCTCTGGTAGGTTGTCTGGTGATAAAGGTTTAGGTATTATATGTTGTAGTAGTTTTGTAGTAATTTTTCAGACACTGTTCAATGGGACTGTATACAGATTAAATGAGATACTGTTTATAATGGAATTAGGATATTGATAGATAAAGGAGCATCTTACTGAGCTTCTTCTTTACATTGTCTTTTTTATTTTACTTGATACATTGTTGCTTGTTTCATTGGGGAATTGATTCAGCTGAGCCTTTTCTACCTGTTGTTAGAAGGCGGTTTTCACTGCACTAAAATTGCTTAGATTTTGATTTGTAGAGCAATTGTAGTGAGGTACAGTAATTTTTTTTTGTCCAAAAAATGCATTACCATATCCCCTGGGAAGTCATCTCCACTGAGAAACTACCACATTGAAAATACACCCCTGACAATTGACCCAGTTGTTCAGGATTTGGAAACTTATGTGTATTATGACCTAATCTTCCAGCAGCATAGGTTCACTGCCATAAGTAAGCCCTGTACTACATAGCCTATAAACAAAAGGATTGCAACTAGATCTATAGATGTCATTGTCCCCCTTTGTCCAGCCCTCATAAGGCCAGTCAATGAGCAAAATACCCCCTTTGGCATGTATCTGTCTAGATATATGCAACAACTGGAATGCCCACAGATATGCCTTACTGAAAGCAAGGCCTGAAGGCCTAAAAAATATGTCCTAAATCTGTCACTACTTCAACAGAATGGTTTGAAGGGGGCAGGTATATATATCTTGCAGCGGATACCACTGCCCTGGAAAAGACTCACCATACACTTAAATCAAAACTCAACCCTGTCCACATTCAAGCACAACTTGGATCTATTGATGTGTAATAGATTTACCCCAGAATTGCTCCCTGTACTACTGATGGAGAAAGTCTGCTTCCAAATGATTTATCCCAAATGTGGGTCCCCTCAAATTATCTATGGTATGATCCTAGTCATGGATGATATATAATTATTGACCATGGGATGGGTAAGGCCAATCCAATACCAAACATGATAAGTTAATTCAAGCAGCAAAAGGTATAGGCTTAAAACAGCTTGCAAAGGGCAGGTAGCCTAATGCTTACCTATGAACCTATGTATAATTCTTTTAACTTTGTTTCTGTAAAATTTTCCTGTGTTTCTACAAGAATTCATATCTCTCTACTCAATCATTCAGCTTTACACTACTAAGATACCTCTTCTGTGACAAATCATTACTCTCTTAACTAAACCTAAAACAATGCAGAATACTCACTGTATTCACACTGAATCGCTAATAGCTGGAATACCATCCCTCTCCCCATAATACCAGTCTGCAAGCTAAAAGACTTGAAATGCCATCTGAAGCAAAACCTGAGAGATGATTGGTGCTGCACCTGCACCTCCCCTGGTTACACTGTACTAATATAGCTATATGAAGTCATACCATACTGCCTTGTTGTATAACACTTAATGTACTGTTATCGTGACTACGTCCTCCTCTGTCATCTCATCTCCTTTATCTTCTTTGAGCCTCCTTCCCCTTCTTCCTGTCTTTGGGCTCCTCTAACTCTTTATATTAGCTTCCTGTGTTCTTGATTTTGAAAAAAGTCTTTATAGTGACAAATATTCTAATATACAATATGTCAGTCTAGGCAAATTGTTCATATTGCACGGCATATGCCTCTTTGCATTTAATATAAAACAGTATTCATATGCAACCCATATAACTGTTATTTTTAATCAGGACTGCTTGTAAATGATGTAGCCAGTGTTGAGGATGTCTAAATGATGGAGCTGCTGCTCATGAATGAAACTGACTGTAAATGATGTAACAATGCAAATGATGTCCATCATGGTTGTATAATGGAGCTTTTTTCCCCAGGCCTCTGCTGAAAAATGTCACTGTCCAGTCAGACTTTCCTGGTTAATAAATGGAAATAAATAAATACATGGATAAATAAATAAATAGTTATGCACTGTTGCAAAACTACTAGCAGTTGATTCTTTGTTCATTGTTTCCAAGTAGCACTGTTTTTTTTTTTAACAATTGTTTTTGTGTTTGATGTTAACAAGGGGGCTAGGGTTATAACTCACTTTTCTTTTACTTATGTGAATAGTGTGCTTATGTTATTTATTGTTAAGATACACAACAGCTTTGTATCAAAAATATGGTTTAGAGATTTCTTGTTCCAGTGTTGAAATAATGATATAAACAGTCTTTAAAGTTTTGTGTAGAAATATTGTGTTTCTGTGCATGTTTCCGCATTTCGTAGGCTGGATTTTGGCCACTTATTCCATTAGGAATAGTTCTTAAATTTAAAATTCTACTTGATTTGTTTGTTAAAGCACAAACTTGTATACTGTCTCTTTCAGTAGTTTTGTCTACTCTATCTGGTTGTACCATTAATTGTTATACAAGGACGTTGGGAGGCATATGCACTGTATGCATTTCAGTACAATTTTTCTGGAGTGGGGGTACAATCTGGCAGGTACTAGGTGGCTAATGGTATTGGTTTCTATGTGGAACATGGATCAGCGCACATAAGTGCTCAAGATCCATTTAAAAAAAAAAAAATAACTTTTTTGTCTCCAGATTGTTTGAAAAACAGTCCGGATTAGGAAGACCACAGGTATCAATGAACATGTCCAAAAGTCATTCTAAGATATTTGGCACTGCAGCTCTGGTGTAAAAATTCTGGCTTTGCAGGACTAATGTGTGGTTTTGTGTGTGTGTGTGTGTGTGTGTGTGTGTGTGTGTGTGTGTGTGTGTGTGTGTGTGTGTGTGTGTGTGTGTGTGTGTGTGTGTATGTGTGTGTATCATGCAAGTAATTATCATCCTTACATATGGTTGTCAATGATGCATTCAGTGAGCAGCATTCTGAAAGGGGTGTGGCTTGGTCAGCAGTTTAAAGAAGTACACAGACAGCAATGTGTTGATGTGGGTGTGGCTTGATGGGGGCAGCAGTTTGGGAGCTGTGAGTACAAATCTGAAAATCTTGCCTACACCCCTGTTGTTATAGACCAAAGAAGTGTATGTGTAGGGGTTTTTTTTTTTTTTTTGTGAACATGTGATAGTAATGATGGTGTTAAAGTCTTCTGCTACTGTGGTGGTGGTGCTGCGGTAGCATTGTCGCCTCACAGTAAGACATTGTCCTGTTCGATTCTCAGCTAGAGTGTTGGAGGTTGTGCGTCAGGGCTGGCAACTTGGCACGTAAAAATCTACTGCCAATCATTAGCCATCCGGAGTTCCACTGTGGCGACCCCTAACCAGGAAAAGCCGAAAGACACAACAAGTGTTAAAGTCTTCTGCTATTATAGTGGTGTGTTTGATAATAGTTGTTATCCAAGACAATGTAAGTTCAAAAGTGGATATAGAAGTACATTCTAAGCAATTATAAATGAATGATAATCAATGGAAAATGTTTTAAAGAACTTTCTCAGTTACTATAATTATCATAAAAAAAATCAAACATCTAAAAGTAGCAACAGCAAAGGTAAACAAAATACTTTGCTTTTACTAGGGGTATCTATGCCCACATCCCCAGAACATAAATAACCTTAGTCCAGGTTTGCACAATAACACAGAAAGGGGGAAACTATTGAATTACATAACAGTCAACCTCCTGAAGTTCAACTGTAATATAATTGAACCGGCTCCATCATTTTTCAGATTTTCCCCAAGACTCAAACTCTGATAAATGCGTTAGCTGACAAAACTAATTGAACCTATTTATTGTGCATATAAATCACTGTTACACACTTAATGTAAAAAGACATTGAACTTACCTTCACTCAAGCATCTATTACATTGACCAAATAAACCAATCAAAAAAGACAGTTTCCACTGATTTTCAGTTAAACTGAAAAAACCCCACTAACTTGAGCACAAGGAAAGGGTGCTTTTACTTGAATGTGTGACATTGGGGTTAGTGCAGTGGTAAGGGTGGGGTTTGGGTTTGCACAGCCAACTAACTGCATTCATTCATAAACAAAATTTCAGCCCGACCTACACTAAGTGTACATGGTATGTATTCAAGAACATTCCTCTCACATTTTTTGTGCTTTTTAGTCAATCAGAAAGATTACACTAAGTGTACATGTAGTCTACACTTTGTGGTAACCTTTATGAATCCCTTTCAATATTTAAAGCTGCAAAAATATCAATAGGAAAACTAAAATTAGGAGGAAGAAAGTGTAAGTTATGTCTGTGTTGTCTGTTCACTCAGAACGGTGTACACTTATTGTAGGCATTATTGAATCCCGGGCTCTGAGTGCTTTATTTTCTAATCTCTGAAAAAAATCAAACCCCAGAATGAAAAGTGCAAAGTTCTGTTTAATCCAACTGCTGAATCAAGTTACGTTACTAAATCTGCTGCTGAGTTGTTTCACTTTACTCAGTCCTCTGCTGAGTTGTGTCACTTTATTAACTCCTGAATCATGTTACTAAATGTACTGCTGAATCGTGTTACTTTCCTAATCCAATCCACTACAAAGAGTCATGTTACTTTACCCAACTAGCTTCTGAGTTCTTTTTCTCTATTAAATGCATTAATTCTATGCACTTTTACTAGCTTATTAGTCTAGCACTTTACCAGACTTCTTGTAGCAATTATTGTAGCACACAAAAGTACTTCCAGCACTAAACGTTCTACAAGGAAACAGCTTCAGTACTTATTATTAATGCCTGCCCATCCAGGCATGTCTAAAGGTTAGTTCCCTGTGCTTTCTCCTATTAACCTGGTGAACTTGGGCATCCTGAGGCAATGTAGCAACTGCCTCATGTACACCAACCCTGTCCTCTTACCTCCCAACACTTAGACTTGCGAGAGATGCACTTATATATCCAAATTGGAAGCCACGCACTCTCCAGCCAAGACCAGAATAGCTGGTCAAGAGGAGAAGATCAACACTTGCACCACACCACATGGAACACATAGCCCTCCAGAACACACACGAGCACTGCCTTCACATAAAAACACAAACCATACATCCACCTTCGCAGAGGCTCTCAATAAAAATCTACCCAAAGAGCAGGGACCTCCAAGGCAGAAACGCATTCAACCACCACAACGCACACTAATCACGAGACACATAACTCTCCTAAACAGTGTGCCACTCAACCAAAGCCCCTAAGGCAAAACAGTATGCCCAACACACTAGTTATAGGTGACTCAATAGTGAGGCACACTGATGTCCCACTCACTAGGTTGAATAAGGAGAAAGTAACAGTCAGCTGCCTGACATGCCAGGATCCACCACATAATGCATGCACTCAGGTCCCTCAACAACAGGTACAAATATGACTCTGTCATTGTACATGTGGGTGTGAATGACCTGAGATGTACCTCCCTGGACTACATGAAAAGAGACATAAAGGAGGTCTTGGATTATGTAGCCCAGGTGGATATGACCTAGCCCTGAGCAGCATCCTACCATCACCCAGAATGATACCACAGTACAAGCAGAAAATGATTGATTTCAAAAATTGGCTAAGTTTCTGGTGTCATTCTAAAGCAATACAGTATCTGTTTGCCTGGCATGACATGATTGACAGACCTTGATGCTTTGTCAGAGATGGTCTGAATCTGTCACCCCTGGGCTTCCGGATACTGGCCAAGGCTCTTACCACCCCTATAGTGCCTTTTTTAGGTGGTGTTCCAAAGACCAAATTACTACCATAACAGCTATAAACAAATGCAATCTGAGGGTCATGC
Organism: Protopterus annectens; assembly: GCF_019279795.1. Classification (NCBI taxonomy): domain Eukaryota; kingdom Metazoa; phylum Chordata; order Ceratodontiformes; family Protopteridae; genus Protopterus; species Protopterus annectens. The sequence continues at coordinate 168,286,680 of NC_056745.1, read as the reverse complement.
TGCTCAATGCTAGAAGTGTAAATCTCAAAATGCACTCATTCGAACCACTCCTTAAAATGGAGAACATTGACATTTGTGTTCTAACAGAAACCTTATTCAAGGCATCAGAAAGCACCCCTGCACTACCTGGCTACAACACATTCCACACCTTTTAGCTCCAGAACTTGGACCAAAGCTCCAAAGGTGGTGGTGTTTCCATATTCATAAAGGATGCACACACCTCCAGACTGGTAGCCCAACATAACACATCAGAGATAGTTCAGTTGCATCTAACATTGGGTAAGACAGCAATTCAGGTCGTAGCCTGCTATAGGTCCCCAACCATGTCCCAAGACTCACTCCACATTCCTAAGCACCCTGGGGAATATTAGGGTCCAAACTAACACTCTCATACTGGGCGACTTCAACTACCCCTCCATTAACTGGGAAAACTACTCATGTACCAATACACTTGCGCAACGTTTCCTGGAATTCATTAATTCCAATGCCCTGGACCAGCTCGCTCTTACCCCCACTAGAAGTAGCAACATCCTTGACCTGGTCATTTCTAACATGGGCGACCGTTGTTCTACACCAATAGCCAACTCCTCCCTGGTTAGATCCAACCACAAATGAATCAACTTTAAAATCCATACCCCCGCAAAGGTAACCACCATGAAAACCTTCTCCAAAGCTAACTTTGGGCTCCTAAAAACAGAGGTGGCTAACTTCAAGCCACCCATGCAAATGCAGAATAGTTGCATAACTGCAGAATCATACACCAATGCACTGTACGGACATGCACACAAATGCATCTATCTCACCATACCCAATATAACCAAGATGCTCTCCTCCAAAAAAAGGAAGCCAGTTGGGTGGTCCCCTGCCATAAACAAACTCTACAAGAGAAAGAGGAAACTGATTTGGAATAAGGTGAACTTCCAAGACTAGAAAAACTCCCTTATCAGCCTCAACAAAAAGTTGAGATCCCTCATCAAATCCTCTAAAGCTATGAAAACAGAATTGTAGCAGATAGTAAAGACAACCACAAGGCCTTCTATAGTTATGTAAAGAATCTCCATGGCAATTCCCAGATTTGCTCTGAGTTACTGCACAATGGTACCTCCTGTACTGAGCCAACAGATATTGCCAATATACTGGCCAACAGATTCAGTGCCAACTTTACCCCTCTCTTCCCCCAAAGGACCAAACACAATACCAGTAGATTACCAGGCACCCAGTATTACTGCTGCACAGGTTAAAACAGCACTGTCCAAGGCCAAGAATACAGTTTCTGTGGGACCTGACAATATTCTTGGCTGTGTTCTACATGAACTACAGAGTGAACTAGCACCTCACCTGTGTGCCCTGTTCAATCACAGCCTCACCTCAGGCTTTGTCCCTACTAAATTGCGCACTGCTGCAGTCACCCCTGCCCCCAAAGGAGGACTGACTACAGACCTTGGGAACTATCACCCCATTAACCTGATGAGTCTGATATGCAAAGCTATGGAATGCATCATCATGGACCTAATAAACAAGGATCTAGGGAATCTCCAAACTCTGGATCTCACACAGTTTGGTTTTGTGAAGGGTAGATCATGCCTGCTCAACTTGGTTGACTTCTTTGAGTCAGTCACCAGAGGTGTGGATGAAGACAAGGTGGTTCATACAGCCTACCTTGATCTGGCCAAGGCCTTTGATACCATTCCCCACTCAGGAATCATAGAAAAACTTGCTAAGCTAGGCATCAACCCCTATATCACTAGGTGGGTTGCAAACTGGCTCACAGATAGAACCCACTGTTTGAAAGTAGCTGACTCCAAGTCAGACTGCCGACTAGTCATGAGGGAGTCCCACAGGGTTCGATCGTGAGTCCTCTCCTGTTTGGTGTCTACTTTTCTGAAGTGCAGGACAACACGAAGGGACTCTGGCTGACAAAGTTCGCAGATGATTGCAAGTTGGGAGCTAACATTAACTCCCCAAGTGATGTTGACATCCTACAGAATGGCCTCACTGAGACCAATGACTAGTGTCAGAAGCATGGCCTTAAGCTCAGTGCCAGAAAATGTGTCATCATTCACTTTGGGAAAAACCCAGTTACCATGAATTACCACATCAATGGTAGTCCCACTGAACAGAAAAGGCGTTATAAGAGATCTGGACACAGGTTGACAGCAACCTCTCTTTTGATCACCACTTTTCCACTGTGGTCAGAAAGTCCTTCTATGTGGCACATCTTATTGCTAAGGGTTTTGCATCCAGGAAGAAAAAGAGGTCATTGTTTCCCTCTACTCTTCCCTCATTAGGCCAATCATCGAGTACAATACTCCATTTGGCATGTACCTCACTAGACACCTGCAACAACTGGAGAGTTCGCAAAAGTACCTCACAAAGAGGATCCTAGGCCTTAAACACTTGCCCTATATGGACAAACTCAAAAAACTAACTATTCTCTGTCTCATAAAGCCTATTTAGAGGCGATCTCTGCTTGACTTACAAAGCCATGTTTGACTCAGCTCTGTTAGAAATGCTACATCTAAAGAAATCCCAATCCCTCCGGACCACATGCTCCAGAGACCTCAACCTCATTCCAACAATCAACAGAACATACTGGAGGGACAGGTTCATAACCCAGAGACCGCCCATGCTATGGAATAGACTTCCAGTTCCTATACATGTCAAACAGAGCACCTCACTGGCCCTCTTCAAGAGAAATATTGATGAGTGGATGGGAAATAGAAAATTTACCCCAGGGATCAATCCAGTGGCTCAACTCATCAGAGGCACTAGGAACTGAGGTCGGGTGGTACAATGCCAGGATAATCCTATGACTAGGTTCGTAATACTTTTATTAAAGTATTTTCCATCAATTCTATGTGCCTTGTTTGCTGGTCCATTTTTGCTTTGTCTAGGTTTGTATAGGCCCAAGGGCCATTAGCCTAGTACACACCTATGAACCTATGAACTATATCCAAGCCATTTTACTTTAGTAAGTACACTGTTTAACCATGATGCTTTAAGGAATTTACTGCTGAGTCACACTACTTGGCTCAGTCTACTGCTGAGTCATGTTAATTCAATAAATCCACTGCTGAGTCATGTGACTTTACCCAACTCATTTATGAGTTCTTTTTCTCTATTAAATGTATTGATTCTATACCCGAGCCATTTTACTTTAGTAAGTACACTGTTTAACCATGATGCTTTAATAAATTTACTGCTGAGTCTTGTTACTTTAATAAATCCACTGATGGAGTCCCGTTACGTTACCAAATTTAAATTTGACTTACAGATAGCAGTGATACAATACTAGACTGAACCAGTCATGAAATAAACAGTAGAACTCAAAATATGATGTAGACCTGTCTTCTTTAAAAATGCAAATTACAGATAAAAATGTTGGCTAGGCCAAATGATTTCTGATGGAATATGGTCAAAACTGAAACATTTTAATGTGCACCTTGATGAGAAATAAATTGAAACTGGGTTATTTTAATTCCAATTAATAAGCACAAAAAGTACTAGCCATTTCTATTCAGAATGCAATAATACCTTACAATTTTTTATTATGTTGCTCAAGTATTCAGATATTCTCAATGAAACATGTACCACAAGCAGCATATTGTACAATTACATACTTTAGATCTACTTCCTGATTGACACATTCCAGGTTTAAAGTAAAACAGTTCAAAATATGTTTTATTTCCTGATAAATTATACATACGGGTACATTCTTATATTTTCTGGACTGCAAAGCAACTTTTCATGTTAATAAATGGCAGACTGGCATTTGCATGCATTTCGCAGAGTAAAACTCAATACTTCTGGTTTACATGATACTCACATTTGCCATTTAGGGAACATGCTGAGCAAGACAAAAGCTATAAATCATTTCACAAACTTAATTAGAAAGCTGAGTTGTCATAATCCGGTAATCTTATAAATATTAACATGTAACTCAAGTAATCCCAGCACCAATTAACTATTAAGGATGCCTTAGTTGTTTTTTGTTCTTCAATTCCAACATGCACCTCTCAAGTCATATCATGATGAGCTTTTTGATAACCAATTAAATAAGCCAAACACCTACAAGTACTACAGATCATCGAGCACTGAAGTACCTTTACCTATTGATTCACCTGCAATGTTAGACTATAAATAGAGCTGTTAGCCTGCTTAAAAAAATAGATCTGACAAAGCCCATCTCTTTGGGCAAAAGTGCTTCCTGCCATTGCAAATGTTGCCATTTCTGTTCTCCAGGTTCTGTATATGTACAAAGAAAGTTATTACCTGGAATTAACAAAAATGAGCCACTGGATCTTAGTGGATGAAAAGGTTACAGAAGCAGCCATTGCTCAATATTAGATTTAATTAATAAATGTAATTGTTAGTATTGTTAGTCCCTAATGATTTTGGTCTACAGACATTTGGTTGGAAATCTAACTGCCTCACCAATGTATATTTTCTGGAGCTGCTATGCATATATCCTGATACTGTAGTAAAATGCTGACTATTGACTAAACAGGGCATCTGTATTAACTGATAGTGTGGTAAAATGCTGAGAACTTGTCAGCCTAACTGCATTAATTGAAACTGCAGTGGAGTAGAGAATATTCAATGATCAGGGTGCATTTGTTACCTAATGGTGCAATATGATGCAGACTGTACATTGATCAGGGTACCCATGTTGCCTAATGGCCCAATATGGGGTCTATATTAGATAATAGAACTTTCAAAAGTTCGACTGTCATATGGTCAACACCATATGATCAAACTTTTAAAAGTTCTAACATCTAATAAAAAAATAAACTGCACAAATAACCTACCTGAACATTTTAAGCAGGGGGAGCAAGCCCCCCCGGCACCCCCCACATGAGGGGCGGTGCCCCCACACCCCCTGCTCTTTAAATATAGCAACTCCAGGACTGTACTTCAGTGCAAAAAAGGGAAAGCTTCCCATTCCGTGCTGTACGGAGATCTGTTAAAATGTTCGAACTTTCAAAAATTCAATCATATGGTGTCGGCCATATGACACTCGAACTTTCAAAAGTTCAATTATCTAATATAGACCCTGCAATATGATGCAGACTACACATTGATCAGGGTACCCATGTTACCAAACAGTGCAATATGATGCAGACTGCACATTGATCAGGATACCCATGTTACCTAATGGTGCATTAGGGTGCTGATTATACACAGACCAGGATATATGTATGTCATGCTTTGGAATGCTGACTGTACACTGATCAGTGTACATGTATTACCTAATAGTTTAGTAGTATGCTGATTGCATGCATCAGTTTATCTGTGTTACCTAATGGTGCAGTGGGTTGCTGACTGTACACTTAGCAGGGTGCCTGTGTTACTCAACAATGTAATAGGATGTTAAATGAATACTGATCAGGGCACCTGATGGTGCAGTCAGATGCTAACTGTACACTGAACACGGTGCCTGTATTACCTAATCATGTAGTGGGATGATGGGTATTCTGATGAGTCACAGTACTGTTCCCTAGGGCAATCCAGTCATATGAATCATCAAATCTTGTTGACAGCGGCCTAAGTGTGTTATTGTTATGGGCGCATTTCAGTGCAAGAAGAGAAGGGAAGTACTGCAGCCTGGATACTATTGCTTGTATTGCAAGAGCTTTCCTTGATTAAAAATGATTGTATGAGTATTAATAAGCTTACTTGACAGAGGGCTACCTTACTGATGTTTTATACTTGGATGGTGAATGTAAGGTTTTGATCAGGTGTTATTCCTAAGTATTTCTGTTTGGTTGTTGTTGGTAAGGGTGTTCTAGAAGGCTCATGTATGGAAAGTAAAGGGTTTGTTCTGGTTTTCTATATGACTGTAAACAGCAGAACAGTTTTTTTTTCAGTTTATTACTAGTTGTATTTTAATCAGTCTATTCCAAACTGATGTGAAGTCCTGCAACAGTTGTCTATTTAGGACTGAGATTGATTTATTATCCATGTATCCAAAACCCCTTTGTCACATTTTTACACATGGGGTTGGGGTGTCACAACAGCAACAGTCATCTAGATCAAGGGTTTACACCACCAAGTAGTTAGCCCTGCTACAGTTGTTCTTCTACACCACACACTCACACCTATGGCCAATTTAGAGTGTCCAATCCACCTACTGCATATCTTTGGAATGTGGCAGGAAACTGGAGTACCCAGAGGAAACCCACACAAACACAGTGAGAACATGCAGACTCTGCACAGATGGCACCCCAGCCAAGAAACAAACCAGAGAAACTTTTGCTGTTAAGTGACCACTCTATCTGTTTCACCACTGTGCTGCACCCAGGAAAGTATTTTATCATATCTGAGTGTAATGATGTCATCTGTGTATAATGTGTAGTTAAGCTCAGGAAGGTTAGGTTATTAAAAAATTGAGAGCAGAAGGAAACCTAGATTTGAACCTTGGGGCACCCATCAGAGATAATACTGCTTTCTGAGTCATTTTGACTGGATTTGACAGCAAAAGTTATAATTTGGAAGTATGATTGCATGATGTATATGAGCTAAACACTATTTAAGGGCTGCTTTACTAATGCTGAGCTTAAAAAGTGTACGGAGTAGTGAAGACAGAGACAGACAGAGAATTGTTGACTGATTCAAGGGTATATTTTAGGTCTATAAAATGGCCTATGTGAGGTTTCCTTTGTCCATGACTTCATAAATATGATTAGAAACTGTAAACAGTGCTGTTTGAGTGTTGCATTTGCCGTAAAATTCATGTTGATTGTCAGACAGGAGGTTATTTTTGCTAAGATATCCCATTAATTGATTGTAGATAGATGTTCCAGAATTTTTGCTAGGGAGGAAAATATAAGAATTTAAGACTTAAAGAATACAAAACTCTCAAAAATGCCTTTTTTAATGTAGGTAATACCATTAGATAAAAGCACATCCTTTCAAGAGCAAACTAAAGAATGTCTGCTTAACTGATTGGCTCGGTATCACATAAGAGGTGAATGGAAACTTAAGAGAATCAAACCTAGGCTAGAACACTACTAGACGAAGCTCTTTGGTAGGCCATAACTTTTATCCTATGCAGTACACTCTCAAACATTCTGGAAAACTGTAAACAAAAGACAACACATATCATGAAATAGAGCACTGAATTAGCAGATACACTGTTTTCAAAGAAGACATGGTAAAATTGACAATCAAGGTGGAAGCTATTATATTAATTTTAAGGTGGGGATGGTTGTAGTGATCACAAGAGAATGTTTTATGTTTTGGCAGATGCGTTGCCTTTACTTCAGTAACTACTACTAATAATAATAATAATAATAATTCTTGTTAATTAGGTAAGTGCAGTGGACATACAGTTCTTTTTCAGGAGTAACCTTTTAGTCACACAATATGCAAATGAGGGTTGAGGGAATTACATTCAATATTACAGGGGACTACAACTTGCATAGTTAACCTCTGTACCAATTGCCAGACTATCAAGTTTGCATTTATTAATTTTACATTTAAGTGCCATGTTTTTACAAACATGAACTAATGGTAGAAAAAACAAATTTTTGCACCAAGAACCTTGGATGACAACGTTCATGCAACTAACTAGGAAATTATTGCATAAATAAATGCTTTCACAGACACTTTTAAAGTTACCTTTATGTAGGCAGATTAGAGCTTTCATAAGAGCAGTGGAATGGCTTAGTGGTAAGCTTTTAATGCCAAGGTCAACCCTGATTTCTGCTAATTGCTATGTGTATTCTCTTGATGTCAATACATTTACTTCAGTAAATCTGGTTTCTTCTCACCTCCACAAACAATGCCAGTTGTTTGGCTTTGCTGAATTGCCCATATATGTATCCTATTTACTTTTGCCTTCATGGCCTGGGCAGTGGCTGAAAAGATTGTTAGCAGGGGTTATTGATTTATAACACAAAAATAAAGTAAATTAAAATTAAAGAGTCAAAAGTGCAGATAAAACTACTTTTAACTTGACTGGAATTTCATCTTAATCCAGCCCTGGGCTTATTCATAAAACACGGTCTCCTAAAGTGTGGTTCATAATGCAAAAGAAACAACTTGTCTGAGTGCAGCTGCACCCTTTACATTATGAAAAGTGGTCAAGGCACTCCTGATAATGTGGAACAGTTGACAGATTATGCAAGGCTTTCTCTAAATGTATCTGTGTATTTAGGGAAATTATACAGTTAGGAAAGAGAAGCCATAATTAAAAGCAAACATTAACACAAATATAAAAGGATACATGAATGCTGCTCATTTTCTTGATTAGTTATCCAAAATTTGAATGACTTCCAGTTTTGCGGATGTTATGCAAAGATATCTTTCCAAATATAAAACAGTATTCATATGGCATTTTTTAAGACAGCTGATTTGAATATACAGTAATTGAATTTCAGTTTAAAATTTTTTTGTGGTTAAAGGGGTCACAACCGGTTGTAAGTCAAATTTTACAATAAAAATGATATTGCAGGGCCTCAGGATATTCACTTGGTGGTGGCACATTTGTGAATATTTTTTTTTGGGGGGGTGCTTCTTCGGGAGACTCAGTCAATTATCTTCAACAGCAGACTTAAAGATAGAGTGGCTTGACAGGGACATTTGAAAAGTTTCATTTGTCTTCACCTGTTAGAATTTGCTACTTACGCTGTCACATTTTATCAGAATACTACTGAAACTTTAACACAGATTTTATGTTATTAAATTGGTAAATCCCACTAATCAGATTATGTTTAATAGTTAAGTTGGCCTTAATGTCAGAGAGTGAGTGGTATGGAAGAATACTACAGAAACTGCCCCTTTTTTCATTAATTACATTAGTTGTTTAAGATCAACCTGAAATGACTAGACAGTAAAACAGGCTATTCTTACACACACTGGAAAGAGGGCACCAAATGGTGTGAGGTGCCATTTTAGAGACAGAAACACTTTGCTATACTATCTTCCTAGATGAACTGCTGTATATCTACCATTCATCATCACTAGAACACTCACAGCGCCCTGACTAAGGGAAAGCCAGTTGCAGGCCTTGCATACTCCACAACAACCCAGTGCAATGAGTACTGGTTTTACTTTCATAAGAACAAAGAGCATGCAAGCCAGCAAAATGTCACTTCATGAGCAGAAGCACAAGCTATACAACAAAACAGATTATCAAATACATTATTTGCTAAAGAGCAGCCCCCACATCCTTTACTATTTGCAACAATACTTATGCTGGTGTTTCACAGCTATATAGAAAGGTGAGTAACCTGCATATTTCAAAATCAATCCCTCTAATTTTTCAGTTAAGTGATCCTGGAGAACACTGCACAGTACATCATTGATATAAATAATGTCTTCAAAATAGGATGGCAAGTTAAGGAAATATACCCATTTATATACAAGATTGATAAACTAAAATACAAAACAACAGGTTTCAATAAAGGATGATCCAGTGCCTTTGAGGGAAAGGCCGTATGATCTCACCAAAAGAGAGCTGCACGAACATGTGACTAGTAAATAGAGTTTATTAGACAGTCTTATTTCTTCCAGAACTCATGGCTAAGAGAAGGGTGGAGTGTTTAAAAGTTATCATTTTATGATTTAATTTTAGCTGGGAGGGGGTATTGGGTGGGCAGGAAGTAGTGTTTTCATAGCTGATAGGTGTTTACCAGAAAGTGAGGAAGCTGTTATGGAGAGTTGGAGAAAGGGGGTTTAAGTTATATATTTTCAAGTGAAATTATTTTCAGTTTCTTTGGCACTGAGGATTGGAGTTCATCCATCATTTGTGGGTGGTCGGTTGCAAGTAGAGGCAGAAGAAGGGCTCTTGCTTCTGAATAGAAGGGACATCATTCCATTCCCTTTTATGCCGTTGGTATTCTGAGTGAGCCATAGTTCACAATGCTTTAGTGGAGTTGGGCTGTTTGTTACCACGAGGGCCTCTGATGCTGCTAGTATTTGGTTTGGATAGTGAAGTGAACATTCTGACATACTACCTTTGTGTTTGGTTACTGAATGCTTGACAGTAAATTATTGCTTTAATTTAATTACTTTGTTATCATTGGTTTTACAGCAAATCTGTTTGCATTGTCTATGTTGTGTATCTTTGTTGTGCCAGGAATAGAGTTTGGGAATAAATGCACATTCTGATGCATGTCAATATGATCTAGTACCCTCATACTTCTTTGTAAATGTTTATATACTTGAATGACTGGTAGTGTCTAATCATTAATGTTCAGTCATTGGTTGACTGACTGATTCATCCATTCAGTAATTCTGTGATTACCACCGTTTTACAGGGAATTCACAGTGTAGCCCAACAATCAGTGTGTGCAGGTAATGAAATTCATCTTAAGCAAGGCACTAGCCCATTGCATGACATATGAACTTGTCAGTCACACAAGGCATAAAATCCTATGGACAGCTTGGAAACCTAACGGTTTATAGTATGTTTTTAGGATGTGGGAGGTAACTGGAGTAACCAGCAAAAACATACACAAACCCAAGGATGACAGAAACTATGTATTTCCTGCTCTGATCTTGATTAAGAGATTCTCAGTCTGGGTCTCATGTGTATGTACTATCCATTTACATATTAAGGGCCTAAGATAAATAAAAAAACAGTTTAAGATTCTGATAGCAGAGAAAATGTATTTGGTGTTCATAATGTGCTCATTTCTGTACCTGTTTGATTAACTGCAGACCCTATTTAACGTACAACGCATTCTTCCAACACTTTGTGAAAACAGCTATGTATCTGGCATACATTTTGGAACTGACTTGTCCTTTTCACTATACTGCTTCATCAGTAAGGCTGTAAGAATTATCTACCAGTTTATATAAAAAAATCCTTCTTTGTCTACTGACACAAGCATACCTAGGGCAGTATGAAGGAAACATTGCAGCTGAGTACATGGCAATAACTGTGGCAAAGAATTTGATCCATAAACTCTAGTTCTAGTTTATTAATAAGTGCAGTTCATTTTTTGATGCCCAGCTTTGATAACACCATTTCAGTTAGTTATCTAGTTAATTAGCTAGTTAATTTGCATCATCTTATTCTTATTTTTCTCTTGTTTTAATAAACACTGTAAATGCAGTTGCTGAGAAGTTATTATGAACTATCAGCATATAAAGTGTACAACATTACAGCTTGTGGAGTAAATTTGTAATTTATTAAAATATAAAAAAAGTGTGAGGGATAGTGCCTTAGGAAATGGTTTGATGGTATTTCTCCAGGAGGACCATAAACCCTGAGTAAATGCAACTTCATGTCATGAAATTAATTTATCATTCTTTTCTCTGCCATCATAGCATGATAGTTTTAAGGTAATGCTCAATCTCTTTTCACAAGTAAGATCAAGGAGCACAAGAAAAGTTATGAAACTTGTTAATGATTAGACATTTTCCAAGCAAAAGGTGATGTGATCCAAACCCAAGTCTGCATGTTCAACTTCCATCGCCTTAATTGCTGTACTATAAAACTTCCTTAACTTAAAATGGATTTCTGACATTTATGAAATCAACCAGTACAGTAGCATTAGTAATGTATATGAGTATTCTGTTAATTATGTTACTACCCACAACCCCAGACACATTCTGAGACTGGTATAAATGTCACTTCACTCTGTCTGTGTACATTGTTTAGAAAACTGAACTTTTGTACTTGGAAGAAATGAGAAATTCCAAAAAGGATTTGCTAAGACAGATTATATCATAAAAGAATGCATATTATTGCATCCTGACACCAATAATACACCACCATTTGATTTCTGTCACATTTATTATTTTTATTTTATATCATGAAAATATACAAAAATCACCTGTTCAGAATAAAATTGCTAAAGTGAAAAAACAAATAATTAATAAAGTTTTGTCGGCAAAGTTTCATTCATATTGACATGAATGACATCTGTTTTGGTGAAAATTTATGTTTTGTTCACACTTATTTTAGTTGATTAACTGCAAAAACTAGGGAACAAAAGTCTGCATCAAGAAAATAACACAGCAATATTATTAAGGTGGTGTGATGTCCCCTGTCTAGGCCAGTAATCAAGAACCTCGAATCCTCACCATTGACAATGGTGAGGGGTGTTCACTTGGAACAAAGATAGATACATACAATATTTCCAGATACAGCTCTCTGTATCAAGCACAATTTCCCTTAAGAGCACAAAGGGAACACATTCAGTCCAGGGTCTGGGTTTCCTTATCTGTCTCTCTCCAGGACCCCAATAAGACTCCACACTAACACAGCTGTAGAGTTGAATCCTCAGCTGAGTGTCCAAGCCAAGTCCTCCAACATCCTATCTGTGAAACCACTGCTCTGTGTCCCTGTTCCAAGTAGCTGTCACATACGCACACACTTTGAGATTTGATTTGCATGCACACACCTGGGAAAGGCTGGCACAGATTTATTCATTCTGCTACCCTTAGTCCAGACTATAAGGTAGTTACTGCCACAAGACACTCCTGAGCCAGCTACTTTCAGGCAAGGGTACCCAATTATACTGAGTGAAATTAATATTAATACAAATGGTAATGTTTGACCAATGTGGCAAGGCTTCCAGGAGTGGCAACAGTGTCACCAAATAAAGATAAGTACTATCAAAGGATAAAATATTCTCTAAATATTCTCTAAAGGACCAGCCACAATGAAAATTTTAAATACATTTAATAATAGATAAAAAGAACATGAAAATACTAAATATCTATTTACAATAAACCAGAGTTTCAATCACAAGAATATTAAAATAGCACAGATGAATAGATTCAACCAGATACAGAAAGACAGTACTTAACCAATCTCACTATACTTTCTTGACTGATCTAAAGAATTGCTATTGCCTAGTTCACTTACTAGAGTAAGGCAAGATGAAGTAGGTGAGTGGCCTTCTTTGCCAGGAACCAAAACCAGACTGCCCTGAGAGTTCAGTCTCATCTAGTATTAAAACATATTTTTTGTCCTGGATTACAGAATGACATCACACACATCTGGTCATCTGACTTCTGATTCTCATACTACCCTCATTACTAGAAACTGAACCAGAATCTCACATATATGTGTTACCATACACACAAATAGAGATTTGCTAAGATGTGTTATAATATCTGGCAGCCATAAAAGTATAAAACCATTTCAACACTTCCTCCCTCCCAGGGTAGTAATTAGTTCACTGCTCTGGGCAATAGAACAAGGATTCCTAGTCCTTGTTTTCACAGTCATTTCTTCTCTGGCTGCAATCAGAACTTTAAGATACAATCTGTACAGCCTACCAGGTAACTTAATTTCAAACTATTTTTCAAAGTTAGCTGGACTGAGATTATCCTGTTCTCTTCCAGTATCATCTGCTACAATATATTAATTTCAATAGTTATAATACAGTCTGACATATAATAGCATTTCTTTTTCTGACAAGCAGGACACACTGTTGGTACATTTTTAATACAAGCAGCTTTACAAATGCATTTTACAACACAAGTATCTGTACAAATCAGTTTGATGTACAAATTACATATAATTCTTTACAAAACTCCAGTTAGCTATGCTGGCATATGTTGCATATCCACTGCCCTACCTCTCCTGACATATCTGGCAATACCTCACATAATCAGATGTGGTCACTAATGTTTTGACACTATTCAAGTTAAATGGTACTGATTAGTCTGCTATACTTCATGCATACCTCTCAACTGTCCAGATTTTCACAGAATGTCCAGATTTTTGGCTCATATTTTTGGTTTGTTCTTCATAAAATTTGTGTTTTTCTGGATTTGCCTAATCAGTGAAGACTGAATTCACTAAATAACGACAGGCATTAGAATTTCAGACATCATATCCTTCAGAAAATGTATGGCAACACAAGATATTTTTATTCTAGGAACTGTATAAGTTTATAAGAGCAATATTTAAAATGTGTTTCTATTTTTGGGGCTTTGCCCCCAATATTTTGGCATTGTCCAGAGTTTTGTATGCTAAGTGGTTGACAACTTCAAGTCATATGCCCATTATCTTAAAACCCTGGAGCATACCTCTCAAACTGTCAGCAGAAGAAATCTGTGCAAAGCCTAAAATAATGGGAGGGACAAATGCCCAAAAAACAGGAACAGATTTTAAATATTCTTCTTGTAAACTTATAAAGTAGCTAGAATAACACTTAATCAATTAGGATGCATTTTCTGAAGGATTTGAAGTCTGAAACTCTGTCATTATGCATTGAGTTCAAACCTTAACAGTCTGCCAGAAAAATGTTTTATGAGGAACAAACCAAAACAAATGAGGCAAAAATCTGAAGAGTTGAGATATATACCCTGGGGATAATTTATTACTTTAGTGTTTATTTTTCTTCTAATATAATTTTTTCTTTCCAGCAGGCCATTCTAATTGATTTTTTTTTTTGTTGGTAGACTGAAGTTGTGAACCCTTGTTTGTTAAAGAATGATACTGTACAACACAAATATTCAACAGTGTCAGCTCTTAATCTGAAACTGGAAGCATATTCCTCTCTGACTGTATGAAGTAAATGTAGAGCTCAGTGGTTTTGCACCAATCTTCTTTACACTGCACTAAATATCTTCCTTGTATTAGTAAACTAGGTGAGGTACACACATCTGTTTATTGGAGCTGTACTAACACCCCACAAATGCTTGTGATTTTTATCAGTGATGATTTTTGTTAATGTAACTCTCAGAACCCTACCCACATGATGGCTAGAAATGTTCATACTGGTTGCACTATTCATGTAAAGTATTGAACAACACTGCTGTTGTCTTGTTTGATGTTCAAGGAGTCTTTGCAGACTCTTAAAATCTGTTAATTTCTATAAATTATATACATTTTGCTTTCTCTCCACTGGATCGTTTGAGCTGTGCTAATGGCTTTAATTTCCAGCACTTTAATAATATTAATGAACTTATAAATCTCTTTCAAAGATTACACTAACAAAGTCACCATGCACTAAGTACTACAAAGGAGCAGTTTGTATTGGCTGCATGCTTGTTTACATCTGCTTCACTTTTCTGATGCTGTTGGCTACGAGCTTGTTTTGTTTTGTTTTCTGATGGGTACATGGGTTTGCACTTGTTTATGCTGAGTTGCACCATGCTGTGCATCATGCATGACTGTGGTACAGTAACCAGAGGGCACTTACTCTCTTCATCTTATTCTACAAGATCTGTAGTCTAGACACTTTTAGCAGCTGTTCATTGTGCAAAGGCTCACTAATCATAGCAAGTAACTGTGACATATGAACTTGTAGTTAAATAAATAGTCACAGAATGTGCAGCACATTGCAAGTCAGTGCAAATAACTGTAGTACCTGTACTTGTGGTTAAATAAACAGTCACAGAATGTGTAGCACCTTACAAGTTAGTGCAAATAACTGTGTTATCTGTACTTGTAGCTAAATAAATAGTCACAGAATGTATATCACCTTACAAGTCAGTGCAAATAACTGTGACACATTGTAGTTTAAAAGATAGTTATACAATGTGCAGTAACAACTGTGGTTCTTGTATTAGTACTTTATTTTTTGTTGACTGGGTTGGTCCCACTAGGCTAATAGCTTGTTTTCAGGTGAGATGTGAGGTAGCATTCATACTACTAAGGGAAGTTTACCCAAGAAAAACAGGAACTTCCCCTACAATTTTCCAGGTATCATGGTATCTTTTACATCCACCTGAGCCACTGCCAACTCACACAGATGGGGCCTTGGGACAATATATCAGCAGAAGGACAACACTTAGGTGTGTGGCACCCCCTTGTGTTGCATTATAGTGTTGTAAATCCATTTACATGATATGGAAATAGAACACACAGCCTTCTGCACCAAAGGTGAGTGTGGTATCTGTTGCACCACTGACACTGCTAGATAAACAAAAATAAATAGTTAAACATATTTATACAATTTACAGTGACAGCTCACAAGGCAGTGCAAATAACTGTGGCACCTGTAGTATCAGTTAAATATTTTACTGTATCTCTCTTGAGTCATTGTACCAGTTGCTTACTGCAGTACCAATGCTGGCACTTGAATAACTTTTAAATTGTTGTACATATGAAAATGCATGGCACCTGTGTATCAGTTTTTAACTGCTGCACTGCACTTACAACATTTTCTAACACCCAAGCCTGTGTCGGATCTTTGTGCCACTTTTGAAGTGCTGTGGTACGTACATAGTATTACAGCAAGCTGTGTCTGTATGTTATATTGTTTTTATTTATGCTGGTACTTTTTATCTTTGGAATTTTTTACTAGTCTTGTTAGTCCTGGGCACTGTGCCTATGTTCTGCATGATTTCTACTTTATTGTATCACTTTCAGGTAGTTGTACTGTGCTCAGTAGTTTTGTGGGAACAAAGCTGGTATCTTGCCATGTTTCTGCCTTATCATACCAGTCTTGAATTGCTCTATTGTCTATAGTATACTGTAAGTTAGGACTTCATCCTGTGTCATCTTTGCCTGGGATGGTACCTTGTATCACTTCTCAATTGCCATCCTATGTTTGTAATTCATGTGGTAACAGTGCCAACATCCGGCATTGTACTGTGTGTATTATAACTAGTTCTCTGCCTTATCATACTGTATGTTTAGTATCTGGTATTCCAACTGATTAGTGGCACCTACATATAGACTCATTTGCAAATTACTGTCACTGCATCTCATATGGCATAGTAGCCAGAATCATTAATATTGGACCCCTCATCTATCAAACTAGGTACCTCTACTGGTATAGTACCTTAAACCTATTATTACTCTGCTCCTATCCCATTAGGTTTCCTGTTACCATCTATTCACATGTTATTAGAAGACCACAGTCAGTCTTTAACTCATCTACTGCTAGCCTACTTCTGTTAGGGCTTGGATTCAGAAACATAACTACCAATGGTAAACCCTTTTTGCCACTGTTGGCAGCCACTTCTGATTCAGGGACAGCCATACCAGAGGGCTTTAGTTCAAAGGGTGCAGCATCATGCGGCTGTCATTCATAACACAAATGTTAATGATTTATTCCCGGAGAGCAACAAATGTTAATTAGTCATGTGTTCTCCACCAGAAATGGCTATGGTAAGTGCTTTACACAGCCAGATGTATAAATTCTTGTTGCCAGCCATGTTAGCTAACTTGGCCAGAGGGTCGCAATCACTCATTACTTTTAATGGGAGAAAATGTATTAGAGATAAGTGTTGGGAAACCTAGGAACATAGTAGTTATGTGATTAGAAAACATGTAAAAGTTCTTGACATACTTTTTCAAGCACACAATACCGCTCACATCCCAAATCAAGCAGGGCCATACATGATAACCCTGGTGTAAATTATAAATAGTGCTTGTCTGTGTGTGTGTGTGTGTGTGTGTGTGTGTGTGTGTGTGTGTGTGTGTGTGTGTGTGTGTATGGGTGAATGAGTGAGTGTGTTCGGACATGTGATCAGGTGGGGAGGGATGTGCAATGTACGGTGAATGGCGGTGAATGGGAGACAGAGTGGTTGCCTTACTTCTAATCTCTTTTGACTACTGCAATCCTGGGAGGAGAACCTAGACACCAAGGAGTTTTAAACATTAATATAAGTCATATCAAGAGTTCATGGAACAACATGATTTTCAGCATGAAAGATATATGGGGACACTAGGCACCAGGGACAGTCTAAAATTACTCTAATCTAAAGTTAACAGAAGTCAGATTTTGTACACAAGGCATATTAAGGACAGAAAACAGTATGAAACACTGATGCCTGGCATTATTTATAACTGTAATCATTTATGAGTTACAAGGCATGGTGACAAATCAGGGGTGTTCTGTATACTCAGGCCTAGGTAAGAGATCTAGAAGCAGGACCAGGACAAGAGGGATTCTAATGATGTATGAGGATTTTAATGGCCGTTGTGGTAACTAAGTATTGTCATACTCAGCAGAAAGTGATGGTTTGCTTAAAGTGGCATTTTGTATTATGATCTGTGATATCAGGGGACCATGCTCAAGACTTCTGGACAAAGCCAGGGGGAACATTAAAGAACAACAGATCCTGCATCCAAATGTGTTCACTGAACAATAAAAATAATGAAACTATAATGTCTGGCATTGCTGAATAACTATAATCATTTGTAATTTACAAGGGACAGTGACAAATCAGGGATGTTTTGTTAAATCAGGGCTAGGTAAGAGGTTTGGAGGTATGTCCATATGTGCCTGTCTGTCTAATTGTGTTTGGCTGTGTGTGTAGGGGGGATGAATGAAAGGGTCATCTGTGTTAAGGTGATACATCGGGTCTATGTTTGGCCATCAAACTGAAAAAGCATCGAGTGGCATGTCTCATCGAACATGCTGTTCATTGAGCAATTTGAGTAAAATTGCATTATGGTAGGGATTAGGAAATTTCCCCTTTCCCCACTGTTGTGCATTCTTGGAGTTGGTATATATAATTAGCGAGGGGTGTGGGGGCACAGCCCCCCACATGAGGAGTTTCACTAAATGGCATTTTCGATGCAATGGCGTTCAGTGATTTTTCAATTAGATGGCTCAGCTGCTAGCAGTGATTACCTCTAGGATAGCACAAAAGGGCCTGTTAGCTCTTACAATAGTTAATGAGTGATTCAGAGGCATGGATGTTAGCTGATAATGAGAGCTTTCCTCATTGCGACTAGGCATCTCTGGATTGTTGATTTCTGTGATTGTGCTAAAATGTCTTTTATACTGCAGCCTTGCTAATTCATAAGGGCCTTTGTCTGAATCCTGGACTTGGTATCTTAAAGCAGTGTAATAAATGCCTCAGGTTCAATGACACCCCAATATTATTGCATAGCAGTTATTCTACTTGTGAGAGGTATACAAATCTGTCATGTTGCCTGGTTGTCAGAACTTACCATATCCCCTACTACCACAACACAGCAGTAGCACCACATATGCAGATCTACTAACAAAACCTTTCTGAAGCATTTTAAGCAATGCACTAAGGCACTTTAAACCTCAGCAACTTATTGCCACCTCACCCACTATGCTCACTGCACCACCACCAGCAAATACACTCAGGAGGGGGAGTTGCAATATATATATAAAAGACATACACACCTCCAGGCAGGTCAAACAGTGTGACACACAGGAGACACTCCAGGTGCAGTTAACCATTGACAAAACCCCTATTCAAATCATAGCTAGCTACAGGCCACCAACTTTAACTCAAGATGCCCACTCCACCTATCTGGACCTCTTTGAATCTATCAAGATTCAACCCTTTACCCTGATCCTGGGTGACTTTAACTATCCAACCATAGACTGGAAAAACTTATGCCAAAACACAAATGCCCAGAGATTCCTTGATTTCATCAATGCAAATGCCTTGGACCAACTGGATGACACCCCCACAAGAGGTGATAATATTTTGGACTTCGTATTAACCAACATGAGTAACCACTGCAGCATCCCTACAGTGTCATCCTCCCTGGTAATGTCTGACCACAAAGCGGTCACGTTCGAAGTCACCATCTCCCCTGACCCCCCCCCCCAACTAGAGTCAAACAAAAAAACTTCCCCAAAGCTGATTACAACCTCCTGAGGGAGGGTATAAACAGTTTCAAAACCCTCTTCATAGGAACTGGCAAATATGTCCAAACCTACACCAAAATACTATATGAGCATTTATATAGCCACATGGAATCTGCAATACCCGACAGGACAAAATCATCCTCTTCAAGGAAGAGTAAACCTGTCTGGTGGACATCTGCAATAAATAAACTCTATAATAAAAGGAAAAATTGCTGTCCAGGACCAAGAATCTGCAGGTGCCTAATTGGAAGCAATCTCTCCTTAACCTGAACAAGCAAATAAGAGCACTGGTAAAATCCTCCAAAGCAAACTTCGAGTCCAAACTGGCCACATCTACTAAAGACACTCATAAGGCCTTCTTCACATATGTCTGCAATCTCAAAGGAAGCATTCAGATCTGCTTAGAACTGGTGGTTAAGGACACCACATACACAAATGCCGTAGATATAGCCAACCTGCTGGCAGACAGGTTCAGTGAAAACTTCACCCCCTCTGTCCTCCCCATCAGTAAATCAGGACATTCCCAACACCTGCTCCTCACCCCTTATCTCTAGGGAGCAAGTCATCACTGCCCTCTCAAAGGCAAAACATACAGCCTCCATGGGACCCAATAACATCCCTGGCTGCATCCTACATGAATTCAGGCAGGAACTTGCAGCACCAATAGGCATACTATTCAACCAAAGCTTGAGTACCGGCCTCATCCCAGCCAAGTTTAAGACAGCTAATGTCATCCCTATGCACAAAGATGGAGCGTCCACCAATCCAGGAAATTATAGATCCATCAACCTAACTAGCCTGATCTGCAAGGCCATGGAACAGATTATCATAGACCTCATTAACAAGGACATTGGCAACCTCCAAACACTCGATCCCAATACAGTTTGGTTTTGTCAAGGGGAGGTCATGCCTGTTAAATTTAGTTGACTTCTTTGAGACAGTCTCCAAAGCCATGAACGAGGGGAAGGTGGCATACAATGCCTAAATTGACCTGGCCAAAGCCTTTGATACTATTCCCCGCTCTGGTATAATAGATAAACTCTCTCAACTAGGCATCAATCCATATGTTACCAGATGGGTAGCAAACTGGCTCACTAACAGAACCCATCTAATCAAAATATAGGAAGCCACCTCAAGCAGTAGACCTGTAATGAGTGGTGTACCCCAGTGATTGGTCCTGAAGCCTCTGTTGTTTGGGATATACTTTTCTGAGGTGCAGGCCAAAACCAGTGGGCTATGGCTGACCAAGTTTGCTGATGACTGCAAGCCAGGCACTTTTTATCACTTTCCTTAGTGATGTGCACATCCTCAGAGATGGTCTCACCCAAACAAATGACTGGTGCCAGAAACATGGCTTCGAACTGAATGCCACAAAATGCATCATCATCCCCTTTGGAGAGAGTGACATCCCCACAAATTATCACATTGATAACAAGGTCCTAAGCACGCAATCAGTCGTGAGGGACTTGGGCACCCAGGTTGACAGCAAACTGACTTTTAACCACCATATTGCCTCCTTTGTACGGAAAGCTTTCTGCATGGCCCACCTCATTAGTAAGGGTATCTCATCCAGGGACAAGGAGACCATAACATCCCTGTATTCTTCCCTTATAACACCCATTATTGAGTACAATGCCCTTTTTGGCATGTATCTCACAAAGCACATGCAGCAGCTGGAAGTCCACAGAGGTTCCTCACCAGGAGAATCCAGGTCCTCAAACATTTACCCTATACAGATAGGTTAAAATCATGTCCCTGTACTCAGTCTCATGCAGACTCCTCAGAGGTGACATTTATCTGGCATATAAAGCTATCTCAGACCCTGCCTTGATAAGATTGCTGCATATCCGCAAGTCAAGCTCCACTAAAGTAACCAACACATACAACCTTAACCTGGTCTGTGACATCAAAAGGACTTGTTGGCAGGACATATTTGTGTCCCAAAGACTCCCTCTTCTGTGGAATAGACACCCTTTCCACATCAAGCAGAATATGTCATTAACCCTTTTTAAGCACAACCTGGATAACTGGATAGGGAAAAGAAAATACACCCCTGGGATTCCACCTCCATCCATGTTGGACCGGGGCATAGGGTGCTGACTTGTCGGAACATGGGCTAAATTCTTTGCTAGCCTTGTAAGAGCCTCAGGACCAGTAGCCATGCCACTTCCTATGATCCTATGATCCTAAATGAACCTGCATCTTTCATTGAAAACAAAGGCACCCACGAGGTATGCCTAAGCCCTTAAGGCTGTCTGAGCATGCTCCATTATGATTATATCCTAGTCATAGAGGAGAATAGAGTCAAACATAAATATGCACCATTCTCCAGGCAAAGATACAGTGCTAGTAAATTGTCTCTCAGGTGCCAGATCCCTTCAGCCATAATATGCATACAACCTGGTCAATGCTTAAGTGAGAGTGAATGATCTTAGATGCTTCACCTTGGAAAATATGAAGTGACAAAAGGCTGTGTTCTCAATGTAAGTCTCTGAGACAAGAAAGAAACTATTCTTTTTTATTTAACATCTTTATTAAATACTTGTACTCTGTCTAAAAGCAAGGGCTAGCAGTTTATCTATTTATTGATGTTTGTTGATGAGAAAGTCTTCTGGGCTTGAGACCCATTTTCAGTGGAGGCCTGGGGAGAAAAGCTCCAAGTTACATGAAAATCATTACATGAATTTGTAAGCAAACAATTACTTATAATAAAGCAAGTGAAATAATATGGAAAACTATCTAAACAGCACATATGTTGTAAAAAAGTACAATACAGTAACAATGGAACATTAGCATGTAGGAAAATTATACAGTTAGAAATATTTAACAATACAGCTCAATTTTTTTTTAAGGGGGGAAGTAGGAAAAGGGAAGGTAAGTGTAGTGGGAAGGTAGAATTAAAGAGTTAAACTTAATGGTAGGATAGACATAGTTAGAATCTTATAGCTAGGTGATGGGAATATGTAGATTGTAGGTGGCAGGTATTTAATAGTGGTATTAAAATTAGAACATGACAGAGAAGAGAAAATGTGTTAAGATAGTTGTATAGCTGTGTGGACTAGGATACTAAAGATTAGGGATAACTCGTATGGTGTAACAGTGTGACATATACATCAGTATCTTTGCTATGTGAAACAGTTTTGTTAGATTAAGGAGGCTGTGGATATGTGTTGCATGTTTGAGTTAAATAAAACATTAAGTTTTATAAGGCCTGTAATTTATTTGGCATTCTTGCAGTTTTGTGCCACTTCATGGACTCATAGATTTATAGATTGTTACTAGGCTAATGACCTGGGAAGGCCTAGCCAAGTGTTGCTGAAAGAATAATGATGTCTTGTTTCTAAACAGGACACTGAGGGCCAGGCATTTATCAGCTACATCTGTCCATAAGAGACATGAGTGCCAGTCCCGGTGTAAATGTCCTGTTCCCCATCCACTGGTCTAGGTTGTGCTTAACCTGGGTAGTAGACAAACTTGGCATCACATGGATGAGAAGCCTGTTCTATTAGAGGGGCAGTCTCTGGGACATATATCGGTCTCTCCAGTATGTTCTGTTTAAGTCACAGACAAAATTCAGGTCACTACACCTTCTATTTCTGGTACTCCTCGACTTACAAATATGTAGGAGATTCATAAGTGTGAGGTTTGCAGATGCCTTGTAAGCCAGGTATAGATCACCCCACAGCAGTCTGTAAGAGACTGAGTGGAGGAAAAGGGCTTTAAGGAGTTCTGCATAAGGCAAGTTTGTTACACCTTGTATTCTCTTTGTAAGGAACCTTTGAGGTCCCTCCAGTTGTTGCATATGCCAGATCAGGTACATACCAAAGGGAGCATTGTACTGAATGATTCGTCTGATAAGGGCAGAGCACAGTTGGATAATGACCTCTTTGGACCTAGATGCCATGCCCTTAGTAATAAGTTGTGCAACATAAAAAGATTTTCTCACCACTGTGGCCATGTAGTGGTAGAAGGTAAGGCTACTGTCTACATGCACACCCAGATCCTAGACCACTGGGTCAACTATTAAGGCCATATTATCAACATGGTAATTAGCTAGGATGGTTAACTTCCCAAAAGGTACAATTAGCACTGAGTTTAAGATCAGGGCTTTGGCACCATTTGTTAGTCAGAGATAGCACGTCTTGAAGAATGCTAGTGTCTGCAGGGGAGTTAATGATAACCTCTAGCTTGCAATCATCTGCATACTTAGTCAGCCATAACCCTTCAGCATTTGCTTCCATTTCAAAGAAATATATGCCAAAATGGAGCAGGCCCAGTACTGAACCCTGGATGATTCCACTAGTTACTGGCCTCTGGAAGTGGCCTCACCTACTTTGACCTCCTAGGTCCTATCAGTGAGCCAAGTGGTTATCCAGTGGGTGATAAAAGGGTTTATGCCTTAATTTAATGAGCTTGTCTATAATGCCCAAGTGCGGTATTAAAGTTAATATAACATATTCACATAGTTAATTGCTAATTATAATTCTTTATTAAACACAACAGTTTGTAAACAGCGATATATGTAAGTAAATAATAACAGATAAGAACACAAACCATGCTAACATTTTCTTTGATAGTTATGTTCAGTATACAATTTTACAGTTTTCATCCTCTCCAAAATTACATAAATTGCTCGATTCCTGCCTTCCCTTAAATTTTACTCCTCTTACTGAACATTATTATGCATGCATTATTCACACAAATTCCATTTTTTCTGTGCAATTTGCCCATTCCCTTTCCTAAAGATGCCACTTGCAGGTCTTTTATCTCCTTTGCAATATTCAGTGCTTCAATTACAGTTGGTTTCGATTTTGATTTCCATTTTCAAGTAAATGGGGTTTATTTGTTTTGTTTTTGTTTTTTTTGCATCTAACACCATTAAGCAGTATAGGCAAAAAATAATTGATTTTAGCAATTGGCACAGTAACTGGCGTTTTTCTAGGGAGATCCTGTCTTTTCACTCAGGGTTTCTGTATATTGACTGAAACATTCTCTGCTGCCTTAGCATCTTCTGTAACTATCAACCTAACAAATCCTAATTGGCTCTCCTTCACATAGCACTGCTCAATTACAGATGTTCAAACAAGAAAATGATTGGCTTTCAGCTTGCCTTGACCCTTGAAAATATGCAAAAATGTACATTTGTATAATTACAGAAATATTTTTTCATGCAGTGACAATTCTCCATTAACAGGTTTAGTACTATCACTTGATTAGTCCCACTGGTGAAGACTGGTGCAATTCTGCTGGGGTGTATCTGTATTATTTGAGGCATCTATCCCCATCTGCCAAAAATGCAATGCCAAGGTTAGAAGCAGAAACCTATAGTGGAACCCAAGTATCATTAAACTTTACAATAAAAGGAAAAACTGTGGATCTAAAGAAATAACGTCAAACCACCATGTGGTAGAACTGGCACCAAGAAGGTAAGCAAAACGTGCGTGATGAGCTCAACATCTACAAACTGAGTATGAATTAAATATTGCCTCATCACACACAGACAACTCCAAAAGCCTTTTTGTAACTACATGAGGAAGCTTTGTAATAATACTCAGCAGAGCCTAAATTGACTTCCAACAGGTCCACCTACTAAAACCTTGTCAACTTAGTCATAGAAAAGTTTTGCTAAAAGACTACCCTCCCTCTTGTCTTCTCCCCATTCAACCCCTCACTCCAAAACAAGTTTTAAAAGCCTATCCAAACAAAAATCATTAACTCCAAGGGACCAGAAAACATACTGGACTATCCCCTAGTTAGCTTAAAGCAATGCCTCACCAAATCACTCTTAAACCTACTCAGTCTAAGATTCTCCAGTGAGGATGTGCCCAAGACATAGAGGACAGGTACAGTGGTGCCCCCCCCCCACCCCCCACATGAGCAGCTCTACCACTAAACCAGGAAGCTGCAGGCTGATTCGGCACCATTTTTGAAATAATTGAATGTATTATTAAGGACTTTGATCACTTATACAACTTCAGTCCTAACCAGTTTGTCTTTTTGAAAGGCATGTCCTGCCTACAAAATCTGGTAGATTTCCTCAGGAAGTCACTGAAGCACTGGGAGAAGACATATTATTGCACACTGCCAACCTGGATTTGGTCAAGTAGTTTGATACTGTACCACATTCTGGCATTATTGAGTAGCTATCCCAATGAAATATTAATGCATAGCAAACTAGCAGAAAGACTGGAACCACACAACCAGGGTAGGTGGCACACTCTCCTCATTAAGACAGACCACCAGTGGCATACCATTGGCTTCTTTTTTGGGGGATGTTGTGGTTTGACATATATTCACTGATATCCAAACCAATATCAATGGGTCTGACGAGTGCAAGCTTTGAGCCGTCATCAACCTACCAAATGGCATCCTAATTCTCCAAAAGGGCTTTACTCAGACAAATTCCTGGTACTGGGCCAACAGTTTTAAGCTCAAAGCAAAGAGTTTCAATATTGCTCCCTTATGGAAGCAAGAATACCCCTGCATCTGTCTGATAAATGATACTCCTACAAACTAATGCTGATATTGCAGATTTGAGCATCTGTCATTAGGAATTCTTCTGCCTAGCTCAATTACTTAATAAAGGCCAAGGCCCAAGAAGATAGTTTCCCCTCAATAGACCTCTTTTATTAGGCCTATAATAGAAAATAATATCTTCTTTAGCATATATCAATCCAGCCATAATGCCCATCTAGTAAACACACAATACTTCCTCACCTTCAGCTTTTGTTATTATTATTGCTACTAATTTTCTTGAGACAGACGTCAGAAAGAAGTATGCTTCCAACAATGTTGCCATAGTTGGTAGGTTTGAGGGATGTCTGTGGAAATGAATTTACATGTAATCTGACAGTGTATACATGTATTTTATATGGCTGTGAGTTTCAGTGCATTTTCAGTAAATGTTGCTGCTCATGCTAAATCTATTAGCAACGTGAAACGCTTGTTTTGTTTAGCACATGGGCATCATTGTTTTTGCTATCAAATTTGAACTAAAGGTTTTAAATCCAAACTTTACAATCATAAAAGTAAAAAAGGAAACAGTGTGCACACGGAGAGCGTTGACTGGTGTTTATGGTAACTGGGAGATACAGACAAGTAATAGGACACTGGAATGGCTGTGGGGGAGGGAACTTGGTCCGTTACCCTGCTTTGGGTCCCATGTGAGCATGATCCAGCTCCGTTCCTCGTATAACAATGTCTTCATATATTTGTCTTTGATGCAAATGCATTATGCATAAGAAAATATACCAGGTCTTGATTATGACATGTTTATAGTGTTAGTGACCTACTTATATACGAAGCAAGGCTGATAGAAGCACAAGTCTAACTACTGTCGACAACATTTTCCTAACTTTTTAATGCCACACCTGCTTCTCATGATAAGTGGGATTTTAATACACAGAAATATGCAACTGTGCTGTCAGCATTCACATTCATGAATAAATGTCAACTGCATAACAATCTAGGCTGACTCCAACATCAGCACTGAGACAATACATGGCTCTGACAGATTGTTAAAAGAATGATCTATGCTTGAACTCCTACTACATACAATACCAGACAAGCTCTTACCTGTGTCCCAGTTACATGAACATCTGGTTCTCTACAATTCAAATATCACTAATTCATATCTTTTATAGTGTAGGTCTACATTTATCTCATTGTCCGGTGACTAACAATTATTTCCCCAGCAAAATAGCACAAGAAATATCAAACTCTGCCTCTTCTGCTGAGTTTTAGAAATTCTCACAGTCATTGTCCATGCTATTGTGTAAAACCGCCTTACACCTCAACCTCACTATATTCCACTATACATTAAGTTGTTTATGCCACATATTTGCATATACTTTCCTGCTCTAAAATTGTAATATTACTTTACATTTCCTGTTCTGCTCACCGCGATGATAAATGATGTCATGACACGCTGCATGGTATGTAATGAACCAAGAGAATGCAGGGGCATGAAATACAGTCGGTGGCCAGGACAAGAGGGATGATAATAATTAAGAAGAATTCTTATGGCCTGTCATATGCACCAAAAAGTGATGGTTTGCTTAAAATGGCACTGCACTTTCCTTATGTACACACTGTTCAGATAAATCTGTCCAGTTTTGCATTGTGAGGGAGTCCCAGAAAACTGCACCTTAAATTGTATTCCTTCCTCTGCTATGCATAAGGAAACATTCAAAGATTGCTTTAATAAACCAGATGAAAGGGTTTACTTGGGATATTTTGGAGGATGATATAAAACAACAAAAAATGTTGATGAAAAAGAGCCACATAACAGGTGAATCAAAAAGGTTTTTTTTCCATGGTGATGTAATACGGGCTGTGTACAGCACTTTTTATCATGTGATGATGAAACTGTGAGTGTCTTGTGCTCCTCACTGAGTGCTGCGATCATGTGCTCCTCCTTGATCTTTGTGATCATGTGCTCCCCATCAATTTCTGCAGCCTGGTGCTGCTACTCAATCGTTGGGTCTCCAGTTGGCCTCCAGTGCTGCTGCATCAGGATATTTACAATGGTGAGTGAAAAAGAGAATTAATAATGTGATCTGTAACAGAATCATATACGCTGAAAACAGGCTTAGATCCTTGTAGATGTGATTTGCACTTTGATCCTGTTTAGCGGATGACACTGCTAATGGGTGTGCACATAAGCACTGTGAGAGTAGGATTCCTTGCTTTATGGTAAAATAATCCTTTGTTGCCCAACCCACCTCATTAAAAATACTGATACTTTTTAACATCAGATCCTACTCCACCATAAGCCTTGTGTTAAATGCGCAACAGCAAGGTCCATGTTCTGCCCCTTACAGATGTGTTTGTTTATAGCACCAAAGAACAGTGACTGAAGGTGTCACATGCAGATTCTGATCAATGAAATCACTGGTTAAACATTGGTGAGCAGTTGCTGTCAGAGGGTTGTGGAATACTGTTCAAGATGTCCATCAGACACCACTGGCTAAGAATAACAAGGGTCACATTGTACTGATGACTAATAAATTGTTTTCTGTGATTCCTACATAATTTCTATTACTATCAGGTATGTCTTCACATCACCATACTTATATACATACCTATACATACACACACACACACACACACACACATATATATATATATATATATACATATATATATATATATATATATATATATATATATACACCCACCATTGTAATGACTGCGCAAACACAGCCACAAACACAAACAAGCAATACTCTGCTGCAATTGTCTTTATATAAAACAACTGCAATGCTACTCAAACTAATAAATTGTAGACACTGATCAGTTCTGACAGCTTACCAGCTGGTGAACAGAATGTTTATCTAACAAAGATAAAGAGAAAGTACAGGGATAATATATTTATCTATATGTTTTTAAAAGTATAATGCCTCCATAACTATGATGTGAGCTTTATGTGGTCAGTGTGATCAAAAAAGATTGCAATTACTAATAAACTTTGATATTGAAAAGAATATCATAGTTAAAGGTAGGCAAACTATCCTGCACTCCCAATTTAGGGGGCTATGTCCTCATATATATCAACTCCACGGTCGCACCACAGTGAGGAAAAGGGGAATAACCTCTGAAAAGTGCACTGCCAGCTCACACAATGCAATACATTGCAGTGAAACTCACCACAACATTACATTTTCACATTGTCTGTGCAGAGAATATTCTAACACAATTGTGTAACTTTGCTCAATCACACATATACACACACACACACACACACACACACACACACACACACACACACACACACACACATAGACACACACACACACACACACACATAGACACACACACACGCACGCACACACAAACATACACACGCACAATTAACACAGCTGAGAAAAGAGTCATCTGAATATAAGCAGATTTTTTTCCACACAAAAGACAAAGTTTAGAACTTTAAAAGAAAACTTAATATCTATGTTTTTTTAACAGAGAGCAAACCATAGTACCTGTGGAAAAATTACAACACAAAGTACAAATAGCTGAAAATAAAATGTTTAGGATTGCTCTCCTTCCAGGCATTAACTATTATTAACACAGTCATTTACATATTGGCTTCATTGATATTTCAAATTCTTAAAGTGGGTTGCTGCTTATCCCTTTAATGATTAGTCCAAATTAGAAAACAAAATTACTCCCTTAAAAGCAGCCAAAGAAGTACTCTCACACTGATCAGACCATATTTAAATTATCCGTAGGGAAAATGCCCTCAAAACTGTTGGACTGATCCACCTACAGACATACAAAATCTGGAAACACTAGAAACATTCAAGAAACATCTTAAGCAGTACTTGTAGAAAGAATCTAAGTGCAGACTTTGTTTTTGCATCTAGTAGCCTAGGGATATGTAAACTCATCCTGGCTATACAAATTGTTTAATGTGAATAATGCACTACTTTCATTACGTGTACCATATTTGCTTGTGTAACCTGATCAGTTGTCTTATTTATCCTTTACTTGCTTGTTATAATTATTATTATTATTATTATTATTATTATTATTATTATTATTATTATTATTATTATTATTATTATTATTGTTATTATTATTATTAGTATTATTATTACACTTTTGTACCTGGGTTGTGACTGAAAAGGTTAATAGACCAGCTTACACACCCAGTTATCAAACTGCTATCATGAACATAATCATATCCTTTTAAACTGCTCTTGAAATTATTTCATAATCGTTTCTTTTTACCATAAACTACATATATCTTTATTTGAGTCTGAATAAAATATGTACCTCCTAGCTTTACTTGATCTCCCAAACCTTTTCTGCTATTCAGTAATTGCATTCCCTTCAAATTGCCTCCTATTTCTTTTTAATTTTGCCTATCCAATCTGTTATCGGCATTAGCTATTGATATTGACAGTGACGTTCTTTGCACTGCTTTTCATCTTCCCTATGATTTCTCATTAATTTTTTTCAACCATTGCATTCATCAGTGATCTAATTATTAAATGACTCAAGGGACAACCTTGTCTTAATCTTTTGCACATTTCATTGTATCCACCTATCCAGTCATTCTATATAAATTATACTTCTGAATGTCTATAAATATTTTCTAATGCATTTCAGTCCTTTTCCATTGCTTTAGAAATGTCATATAATTAAACTACAGTCTTTTTCTTGCACTCTACCTACTTCCTTTATCAGCAATATTTCTTTTACTTTAACTTTTTCCCTTTCAACCCATATACAATGTAATTTAGTATATACTTTATTGCTATACCAAACATTTGCTGTACAATTTTTATAAACAAATTATTGACTTGAACACATAGGACTATGGATCTCAGTTAACTATATACTGCTTCTGTTTTGACTAAAAACTAAGTTTTATCACAGTTTGAGAAATCTATATAGCAGCCATTCGTTCCTAACATGAACAAAATAAAATGTACTTTTCTTACTCATACTTATGTAAAATGTATTACCCTGTTCCTCCTTTTCATGTGGCTTATGTTCTTTCTCCAGTTTTAGCTGTTTTTGCATTTCTTCTAGTGTTATACTTTTCTGTAAAACTTCAGATTGATTTTTCTGTAACTTTTTAATTGGTCATTCATTTTACACATCTATTTGTCCTACTAACATTTGTATTAAATAATTTTCCAATACCTCCATCATTTTGAAATTATCATCTATTACCCATCTCTCCTTAACTATTAGAATATCCATTATCTCTTCCATGTTTTTCCAATATAGATCAATTACCTATTTATTTCCTTTTAAGAAAACTGTAATCTATTTAGCATAGCCCTAAATCTTTCTGTATATTCTCATTAATTTATATGTCTTTTATTCAAATTATTATCTATTCTTACCATTAAAGTGCCACATTCTTGCATTAATTACTTATCTGTCTTTAATGTTTACATTTTTCCATAATCAGACAATTCTGTTGTATACTTATCTTTAAATGGCATGTACCACTCTCTATATGCCATATTACTTTCTCATATTTCCATGTTTTTCTTATAACAAACTTACTACTTGTTTTAATTCTTTTGTTTGACTTTAACTTTCCTGTCAATCTTTTTCTAAAATTTTCCTGCCTAATTTTTATCTTTATCATCCCCCAGCAAATTATATGTTGCCAAATGGCAAAAAGTCTGTTGTATGCGTCATACTTTTCCATTTTTTAGGTTCATAGGTCCATAGGTTCATAGGTTCATACTAGGCTATCTGCCCTAGGGCATTTATAAGCCTAGCCAGAGTATGTTTGGCTTTCGCCACCCATTTTAAATTAATTTTGCTATGCCCTTTTTCGAGGTTAGTATACTGTGCCTCTGTCTAACAGTGACACAGAAGTGATACCCGGGGTAAACCTATGATCTCCCATCCACTCATCAAGATTCCTCTTGAAGAGAGTCAATGAGGGACTCTGCCTAACCTGGACTGGGATTTTATTCCATAGTGAAGGGAGCCTCTGGGTTATGAATCTGTCCCTCCAGCATGTCCTATTTATTTCAGTGCTGAGGTTCAAGTCTCTCGGGCGTGTAGCTCGATGGGATTTGGATTTTTTGAGGTGCAGCATGTCCCTTAATTCCGGGTTGGACATGGCCTTATATGTCAGGCACAGGTCACCTCTGAGCAGTCGGTATGCCACTGAGTAGAGATGGAGTTTCTTTAACCGGGCAGCATATGGCATCTGTTTGAGCCCTTTGATCCTCTTGGTGAGGTACTTTTGGGGTCTTTCCAGTTGCTGCAGGTGTTTGGTAAGGTACATCCCAAAAGGGGCATTGTACTCGATTATGGGCCTGATGATGGATGAGTAAAGAGGCACGATGACCTCCCCTAATCTAGATGTGAATCCCTTCATGATTAGGTGGGCTATATAAAATGTTTTTCTAACCACTTTGGCCACGTGGTTGTCAAATGAGAGATTGCTATCAACTTGGGTCCCCAGGTCCCTAATGACTTCTTCTGTACTTAATGGATTGCCACCTATGTGGTAATTTGTGGGCACTTTGTTTTTGCCAAAGGGGATGACTATACACTTTTTGGCATTTAGCTTGAGGCCATGGCTCTGGCACCAGTTGTCTGTTTCTATGAGGCCCTTTTGGAGGATGCTTGTGTCGGCTGGAGAGTCGATTATGGCACCCAGTTTGCAGTCATCTGTGAACTTGGTCAGCCACAGTCCTTCCGTGTTGGCCTGTACCTCCAAGAAATATATACCAAACAAGAGAGGTCCCAGGACTGAGCCTTGTGGGATGCCACTTGTAACTGGTTTGGAGTCTGACATGGCTCCAGCAATTCTAACCATGTGGGTTCTGTCCTTGAGCCAGTTTGCAACCCATCTAGTGACATAGGGGTTTATATTTAAGCTGGTGAGCTTATCTATAATGCCCGAGTGGGGTATTGTATCGAAGGCTTTTGCAAGGTCCAGGTAGGCTGTGTGGACCACCTTCCCTTCGTCAATGGCCTTGGTGATGGTTTCAAAGAAATCAACCAGGTTTAAGAGGCAGGATCTGCCCTTAACAAAACCGAACTGGGTAGGATCCAGTGTCTGTAGGTCCCCAATATCTTTATTTATGAGGTCCATAATGATCCTTTCCATAGCTTTGCAGACCAAGCTAGTCAGGCTTATGGGGCAATAGTTTCCAGGGTCCGTTGAGGCACCACCTTTGTGGAGAGGGACCACTGTTGCTGTACGCCACTCTTTGGGTACATATCCTGTAGTAAGGCTGAGACTGAACAGTAGTTTTATGTTTGGGTTTAGCTCTTCTTGGAGTTCATGTAGGACGCAGCCTGGGACACTGTCTGGTCCCATTGATGCTGTGTTTTTTGCTTTGGAGAGGGCGGCTCCCACCTGAGCATCTGAGATGTCGGGGGGCAGCACTCTGCTGGGATAGATATATGCCCTTTTGGTGAGGAGGGGGGGAGAAGTTTGCGCTGAACCTGTCAGCTAGGATGTTGGCAATGTCTGTGGGATCAGTGTATTTTTTGTCATTTTGGACTAATTTTGAGCATATCTGTGAATTCCCACCCAGGTTCCTAACATAACTAAAGAAAGCCTTGTGATTATCTTTAGTGTCCTGTGCAATTTTTCTCTCGAAGCTGGCCTTTGACGATTTTATGAGTGCCCTTAGTTTTTTGCTAATACTGATCAGTGATGCCTTCCCTTTTTGGGATTTTGCTCTATCATGTAGTAGCTTCCTCCTTCTATTGTATAGTTTGTTTATGGCTGGTGTCCACCAGACAGGTCGTCTGCCTTTGGAGGATTGGGTCTTGGTTTTATTTGGGATTGCATGATCCATGCATTCCTGAAGGTGTTCATAGAATGCATTTATAAAGGATTCTGCGGTCTGGGCCGTATTTTCCACAGGCCTGGGGGCTTTGAAGGATTCCACCTCGGTTTTGAGGAGTGTGAAATTTGCTTTAGAGAAGTTTTTCACTGTGGTTTTCTGGGCAGGGGGTGGGGTCGGGATGTGAATATCCAGTGAAATCAGTTTATGGTCTGATCTTACCAGTGAGGGATACACTTCTGGTCTGGAGCATAGAGTCCTCATGTTGGTGATGATCAGGTCCAGTATGTTTTCCCCTCTTGTGGGAGTGGTAACAAGTTGTTCTATAGCATTTGAGTTTATGAATTCTAGGAACCTTTGGGCAAGGGTGTTGGAGCTAGAGTAATGCTCCCAATCTATGTTTGGGTAGTTGAAGTCACCTAATATAATGGTGTTCGGAGAGACCTTCATATTTTCCAGTGTTCTCAGGAAGGCCGAGTGGGGTTCCTGGGTTTGGGAGGGTGGTCTGTAGCAGGCTATAAACTGGAAGGCAGTTTTACCCACTGTTAGTTGCACATGGATTGTCTCTGATGCTTCGTGCTTTGCTACCAACCTGGAGGTGTGGGTATCTTTGATGAATATCGATACTCCCCCACCTTTTGTGGTTCGGTCCAAGTTTTGGGGCCGAAAAGCATGGTATGAGGTATAACCTGGTAGTGCTGGGGTGCTCTTTGGAGCCTTGAACCAGGTTTCTGTTACTGCACAGATATCTATGTTCTCCATGCTAAGGAGAGTTTCGAGTGCATGCATCTTGAGGTTTAGACTTCTGGCATTGAGTAGCATTACTCTTAGTTTCTTATCCCTTGTGATACCTATGGAGGTGGGTTTGTCTTTTGAGCCTTGCCTAAAAAAGGCACTATGGGGGTAGCAAGAGCCTTTGCCAATATTCGAAAGCCCAGGGGTGACAGGTGCAAGCCGTCCCTTTTATTTTACAAAAGCATAACATAATGCATTTCTAGTTTTTATATTTTCCCATTCACATAAAAAAATTCTTATTTTTACTACTCCCACCTTCTACCATTTCCTGGCACTTCTCTTTATGTCTTATCCATCTCATTCCCCCCTTTTCCATACATTACATTTGAAATCCCCAATCTTTATTATTTCCATTTTCATACTTAATATACATACTTTTTTTTTAATTATTTGAGTAAACCTCCCCCCTCTCCCTCTCTCTCTCTCTCTCTCTCACACACACACACACACACACACACACACACACACACACACACACACACACACACACACACACACACATATTTGGAAATATGTGACTATTATTATCAGAGGAACTCCTAACATTCATATATCTACTATGATAGATTTTCCTGTCTTTGCTTTAAATATACCAATCACTTTAATTTTATTTACCTTATTAAAACACAAATTCAACTCCATTTCCTTATTCCAAAGAAACTTGGCACCTTTTCCATATATCAACTAAAACTGCTTTCTCTTCTCTCATATAATATAAGTTGCATCAGTGTATTAATATAACCTTTCACATAAGTGCAGCAATATAACTAATGTTTTTAACTCATTTATACTGTTTATATTTGATAATAGTATATGTAAGTAGTTGTCTAGCCTATATAAACTGCTCTGCTTCTTCCTTCTTTTTTCTCTTTTTTTCTATGTCCAATAGTATTGTCAGTATTTTCTTCTTCTGCTTCTGGCAGTACTTCCCCACTATGTTCTTCTGTTTCTACAGTTCTATATTGATTTGTTTTTAGTAAAATTATCTTTCATTAGATTCAGATACAGTATCCTATCATCTATTTCTTTTGGTGTTTTTTTGTTTGTTTGTTTTTTTTTTTTTTTTTTACTTTTTTTACTTTCAGAAAAATGTACATTGCCTTTATTTTGTACATAATTATATTTTTCTCCAACATTCCTTATGTTCATATTATGTAGGGTCTACCATCTCAGTATTTTTGACATTTAGTACTTTCCTTTTGTTCCTCTGTTTTGCAAGGAAACCACTGGTGTCCCAGTTTCATCATATGTTCTGCATTGCATTACAAACATTTGCCCATTTTAACACCTCGCATACTTTTAATTTATTGTAGTCAGCTACTAAATGATTGAAATCACAAAAAATAAATAAATAAATAGATCACTTTAGTTGGTTCCAGTATATCAAAATTCCGTTGCATCCACTTAAAGTCATATTTGGTAAGTGGCACAACTTTGAATGTTTATGATTTAAAATACTTCCCACTACCCAAATACTCATTTCATCATCTTTTTTTTTTTCCCTTTTCAACATCATGTTCAATATGATGAGTCTTTTAAATACGTTATGCATCTTCTTTATGTAATAATCCTTCTATTCTGAAAAGCAAGTTCAATATTCATTTCTCTCGGATACTTAAACTCATCTATATTTCCCCAAGGTAAGCAGTCCTTTCATTTTTTATTTACATTTTTCTGATTAGTCTCAAACCTGTTTGCTAACTGAAAATGCCTATAAAATGTCTCTTTCCCAATATATACGATGACTTGCATATATTTAACAGCACCCCCACATGTTTTGACATCACATGCATCTATTCTTGTTTGGAATATTCCATCTTTTGTGTCATACTCTCTTCATTGCTGTTGCTATTTTGCCGTTCATTAATCCTGGGACTGGGACACTCTTTCCTGCATTCCTTTCCGTTTGTTAGCTTCCTATCATTGCTCTTGCAAATATTTATAGTTTAGTGCTCCTTCACCTGAATCTGTAATATTCACTTAATTGTTACAGTACTTGGCCATCTCCTGCATATTTATCTTCACTTATTGGAAATAATTCATCTAGTTCTTCATTCCAAGGGAAAGTATCCTCATCAACTGCACCATGGCATTTACCACTTATTGTAACACACTATTACCCACTCCATCAGACTGCAATGTAATCATTCCTGCAGTGTTGTTTTCTCTTTCATTATCAACATAATCTCCCTCCTGCATTGTTAAATCCATATAATTTATCCTCTCCTGCACCAAATTTGTTCTACAGCCAGAAAATCTTCACTTTCTAAAAGATTGTGGGCATTTTATTAACGTATAAGACATACATAATTCATGTTTTTTATGCACCTTTTACAAACATAAGATGTATTATGTGATTTACTCACATATAACTATCCTATTTCTTATTGTATAGAATTTCAACATACCTCTAACATCACAACATGTGAGCTGCTATAGTAATAATTTTATCCAGATACTCACTTTATTCCTTTGTTTACCTGTCATAACAACAATAATTAAATTTCATTTATTTAGCTCCTTTATTTTTTCCCATCTTGAAATGTGTGCCATCATTTTCCAGTATTATTAAATCTGTTACTTACATAAAATATGCAATCCAAAATAAGAAGTAGGACAAACCCAGAGTCATACAGATCCATAAGTTTACTTTCATGTTGTGGAACAATAATGGAGAAGGTAATATTGGTTAAGCTGTTGTCAAAATTGGGATGGTTGGACTTGAAACCGTATATCAGCATGCATATGTTGAAAATAGATCTATTACCGATCACCTGTAACATGGCGTTTTATAACAATATAATAATAGTCATGAATGAAAAATTGTGCTGTGATGTAATTTATACAGACTTAATTTTAGCAATTGACAGGGTCGTACACAAAACACCGATTAATAAATTAGAACACACCTTACAAATAAGAAATCTCAAGTGGGTAAACTGAGCTAGATTCAAGTGGGAGAACATAGAACAAAAAAAACAGGTCAAGGAACCATGCAGAACACTTTTATTAAATACAGCAAGCCAGCAGGCTTTTTCAAATGCTTTTTCAAGTTGTAAGAAACATTAGTGCAACAGCTCTTCATTTAAATACTTGCAGTAATTCTGAAACAAGTAATCAATCACGTGCATAGTTAAAGCTAACTGCCTAAAATGTTTCATTTTTAAAATAGGTTTAAAATTGTTTGCAACATTTAGTCCAGGACTTTTATCTGGCCCTAGTTCATTTATCCAGTGGTACTCTATGCATTCTGGTTATTATATCACTTCCTCTAAAATTAGAGGGTATACAGTGTAACACCATGAACTTAGAAAAAATGTCTGTCATCAAAATCACTTATATGCTTACAAAGGACTATCAAGCATTCTCCATATTTCAGAAAGAGGGTCACAAATTCTTTTTTTTAATTTCCTGTTGGTCATTTAATGCAGCACACAGTGATTGAAACTGTAGATTCATTTAAGGACCGGGGAGTGTGGGTAAATCCATCTTTGAGTTTTTTAATCATGTTAACCAGTTGGTTAATGATAGTTATAGAACTATAGGTTGTATAAAAAGATTTATAAAGTCTGGGAAATCAGAAATGATGAAGTCATTCTTTGTTAGTTACATTAGACCCAAACATGAGTATGGAATAACAATATGGAAACCTTATAAGAAAACAAGCATGAGTAAACTGGAAAGAGTACTGCGGAAATATACCAAGGGCATCCATGGATGTGAAAATTTAAGTTATTATGAAAGAGCAGAATAACTTAACTAGATATTTAAGAGGAAACCTTATTCAGGTTTAGAGGTCATTTAGAGACAACTACCTCTGGGAATCTTTAAGGTTATCAAAAAGAAGAAGAGAATCATCAGAAAACCTGCGTAGAAAGTTCTTTAGAAATGTGAAGTGTAATAACTGGTTTCCTGAAAGAGCATCTGATGCATGGAATAGACTACCAAATTACAGTAAAGCAAGCATTAGTTTACATAATTTTAAGAACAGCCTGGCCACTTATTATGGGAACAACTGTTATGGTATATTGACATGCTCGAAGAGCATTAATGTCCATGCTTGAAATATTTGTGCGTATGTATGTATGTGTGTACATATGTCAAAGAATAAAACAAGTGACCACCTGTATAATATCTATTACTATTTTTAATAAAAATAGGATTGAACACTTTCATAAACAAAGACTTCAGCAGAATAAATTTCTATCTTAAAACGCTGATATTTAAAAACACACAAAGTCACATGCTCTGAGGTAACCAATGAGCAATATCACAAAGGTCAATACCTAAAATTAGAAACTGAAAATCCTTAATTGTCTTAACTTGCATTAATTGTACCCTTTGTCAAACAAATGATGTCCTAATTTCAAATGGTTAATGATTTCTTTCTCAGGAAACAGTTGATGCTAACAACATTGTTGATGGCAGGAGGCAAGTAAGTTCAAAACCTAGCCTGCCACCATAGCTCATGACGTTCCAATAGATGCTCCCAATTCGTTACTAGGGGACCAACTTTGATCTTTTCCAAAACTGTGAACAAAAATTGTGAGAAATCTGCACAAGTTAAAGCATGTTTATTTAATGCAATGGCAGTGTTTTTGGTTTTGATCATGTAAACATGTACTTAAATTCACTCTTGTTTTGTTCTTTCACAGTTTTCCAATAAAGAATACATGACCTTTATACCTTGCTAAATAAACTAAAGCTCTAGTGTTGCAATTAGCCTTTGGAAGTGGTTTACATGATTTACTTGCAGTGAAAATTGTGCCCTGATAATCAAAATCAATAAAAGGAATTGTTTGCAACTATTACATATTGTAGTACCTGTAGTAGACAAGTTATTGCCAAACAAAGTTTAAAGTTTATTTTTGATGTTAGGACCTCTCCTGTAAGTGTACTTGCGACATCATCAACAATATTCCCTATAGAATCAAAATGCTTAAATGTTGACCAATGGGTCTGAATAACTCCTGAATGCAAGAAGACATAAGTAGTGATGTAATTTAAATACAGGCAATTATCACTTTCACCTCTTGGTTTAACTTTTCCATCCTTCAGTAGAGGGGCAAACATTCTCATTTTTCCCAAAAGTGTAATTGGATAACCCCACCCTTTGAAAAGAAATAATAAAAATTCCATTTGTGTTGAAAAAATACTATCCTCTGAAACCAACCTATAAATCCATACTATCTGCCTCCTAACAATACTAACTTTCTGTTTCAGAGAGTGACAGCTTTTAACATACAGATAACTGTTTGAAAAGGTGTTTTTTTAAACACAGTGGAAGAAAAACTGTTGTTGGCACTGATCTTGTATAAAGTTCTTGTATCACGTGACATTTAAAATGTCAATACTTTCTGTAGAACTATTAAAAGTAAAAGATAAAAATTTACAGCTCAAATTTTGAAATATTACATACTCATCCAACTTATCCATTGTGTCTTTCCACAAAATAATATTGTCATCCAGGTCCCTTAAATAAATGTTCCAACAAGAAACAAACTTAGATGGAAATAACAATTTTGCTCCCAAAATAACAACACTAAATTAGTGTAATATGGTACACAGTTCACTCATTGCTATCCTTTTTTTCTGATGGCAGTATTCCCCCTCAAACATGACAAAGTTGTTGTACAAAATAAATTGCAAAGCTTCCAGTATAAGTTTAATTTCTGAATTACTGAATACCATAACCTCAACCAGCATTTTTTCAAACCAGTCAATACAATGCCATAAGAAATAACACAAAAGAAGCCTTTAATGTTACAAGTCACAAAAACTGTTGCTTCAGTGTGAGTCATTCCCCTCATCACCTCCAGAAAATGCCAGGAATCATGTAAAATATGAGGTTATCTAGGTAACACTCCTTTTAATTTCCAGTCAACAAATTTGGCCAATGTCTCAATTTTAGACCCTTCAGCTGACACAATAGGACATAGTGTTAGATCAGTCAAACCTTTTTGCACTCTTGAGATCCCAAAAATTCCCAGAAGTTTTGGTTACTCTTACTTTAAACCGGAGTAGATGTTGCAGTCAGTTTTCAATTCTAGTAGCAAATCCTCCAACGAAAGGTCAGGTTTGTGGTAGTGTATATTAATTTCATTAAGAGACATGTTAAAGCAATTTATTTCATTAGTCAATAAAACAACATTTTCAACATATTCCAAGTGTGTCATGGTGACTATACCCCCCTCCCGCATCAGGTATCATAAACCAATGAAAATGATCCAATCTCAATTCACCCAAAAGTGACCACTCCTTGTGGGTTAAATTGTCAAAAAAGGTCTTCCTGAGGGTGGAATATAGTTTATGAAAATTACTTTTATGTTGCTTCTCAAACAAAGAAAGAACTGAATTAAGGGAAGGGTTCAACACACATTTCCTTGCTAAGCCACATCTCTTGTGTTCATAGTCATATTTTGAAATAACTAATTCTAGAGTAACTTTATATAAAAACAACTTAAGATCACAAACAGTCCCACAATGTCAAATTGACCATTAGGAACAAAGGTTAAACCTCTTTTCAAAAAGTTGATGGTGGACTGGTATAACTGTGAAATCAGTGTAATTAATATAAAATACACCCATCTGTTTCCCCATGCAATAACCTTAATACAGACAAATTCAATACTTTCCATTTTGTTTCATCTTTAAGTTTGAGTTTTCTGCAAGGCAGCCTCCATAAAAAGTCTTAGGTATTAGAGTAATTTGATATTTTTCCATTTTATTCAGCACACTTACTCTGAACAGTTCACCTAAATTAGCAGAAATGTTTGCTGTGAAATACTTGACTATAATGCCATAATACCATATGCTTATTTTACTACATATTTCCACATCAACTATTTGTCCCGGCCCCCCTTTGAACAAACCACTCTGGACATGCAAAGCCATTTGACGACCTTTATTATATATTATCATACATGAACTTCAAACATATAGACAATAGCAATTGCCATCAGCCACAATGATCCTCAGGGCAGTGTAACAACTCACCTTTCTCGAACACCTCAGAGCAGAGTACCTTCTCACCCTAAAACTTCCTCCACCAGGGCAGCGTACCTAACCACCCCCACCACAAATAAGCAGCATACCTGCTCACCTTCCATCACATAAAACCATTGGCCAAATCAAACCACATCCTTAGAGGGGGAACAGAAGAGGACAATCCTGTCCCTCTTCTCCGCTCCAACCAGCCAAATCTTCCTCCACCAAAAAGGGAGGGTGGGAGGGACCAACTCATGCCAAATCTAACTACTTTTTTTTAGCTCCCTACACTTAAACCCATCCTGAGTCCCACCCTTCCTTACCTCACTTCCTTAACTACTCCAATCCTCTTTCACTATTTACATTGCCATGACTTTAGTGATTAGCCAATCCCTTAATCCCTAGCCTAGCTCTTCCCCACCCCCTATCCCCTCCCTCCACTTACTCATGGGTCCAGGACAACTTTGTGCCAGACTGCATTTGTCCTGGCCCCCCTTTGAACAAACTACTCTGATCATGCAAAGCCATTTGATGACCTTTATTATTTATTATCATACATGAACTTCAAACATATAAACAATATCAATTGCCATCAGCCACAATGATCCTCAAGGCAGGGTAACAACTCACTCTGCTCAAACACCTCAGGGCAGCGTACCTGCTCACCCTAAAACTTCCTCCACCGGGGCAGCGTACCTGCTCACCCCCCCCCCCCACAAATAGGCAGTGTACCTGCTCACCTTCCACCACACAAAACCATTGGCCAAATCAAACCACATCCTTAGAGGGGGAACAGAAGAGGACAATCCTGTCCCTCTTCTCTGCCAGCAGCCTGATCCCAGGCTGATCCCCCTCCTAAACCTTAAACTGCAGCATCTCTTCTAGAAAGAGTGTGAGATGAAAATTAAACAAATCCAAACCAATTTCATTCAAATGAACTCCATCCGTATGATACCAGCCTACCTCTCCTTGCCCAAAGTCCCCATGTTGAATGATATGTATCCCCAATTTTCTTAGATACCCCTCCAATGTATAGTTAACAAACCTCCTGACCCTTTAAATAGCTTTATAACTGCACACCTTCCTCCAAAACAATCGGCGAATCAACTCCGACCACACAAGTAGCATACCCGGGTACCAATCCTGTAGTCTCCACAAATCCTGCAAAATAGTCTCCGCTAAACACTTCTTAGTCAAAATACCCAAGTCATTACCTCCCAAATGAATTATTACTATATCAGGACATCCTATCCGTGATTTAGCCTTGAGAAATTCAAACATTAACCTATCCCAATGCATACCCCTAACCCCATGCCAAAACACAGAACATCCTAAATAAGATAAACCCAAATTACTTCCATCCTCCCTGATTAAGGCATGCTTCTCAGCCCAGTAGATATACGAATGGCCCAAAATGAGTATACACTTTCCTAAAAGAAAAAGAAAAATTGTTAATAATCACAAACAGTACTATCGGATATAAGATAAAAATGCATTTGAGGATCACCTACCTGTCCTCTTAAAAACCTCAATTGAACTACCCTGTCTAGCCAAATCCAAAGCCCTCCTAATTCTAAAAGAATGAGCTGCAAACTTCTCAGCCAGAAATCCCATGCAACCCATAATCCCCCTAATTAAAGTAATGAACCTACTACTGGAAACTACCCTGCCATCCTTTGAACAAAACACCAAACCCTCTGAACACCCCAACCTCATACTTCTAAATTCTGTAATCCAAGCTACTGGGTAAAGATGAAGGTTCCTGTCCACTTTGAGCACAGCCGTACATCCCCTACCCAACTGATCCGTCTTGCTTTTCTGTATTACAAAGTTGACCTCCTTCTCAGTCACTATAACATCTTTCCGGCATAAGGAACCTAACAATTCTGATACTCTGAAAGCGCCAAAATATAATCATGGGCATAGAGTGCCCCACATAAAGTAATCCAGTGACCCACTATGTAATAATCCTAAACTCTGTAGCAAAATCTTCAATATTCCCCTTGTAATTGGCAGCTGTGTATCCCTACGCTCCACCATCACCCTCCCCCACCTTCTCAACATACGTCCTAATGGCCAGGACTTTGTAAAATCCTGCAAACCCCCAACTTATTAAAATTGCTAATAGCCGAGATCCACTTTAACTGTCTGCAAAGCCTTACCTTTCTCCCAAGCACTAGCCACATATCTTAACAATAATTCCTCTGACCTTATCCTTACCTCTTTCGGCAATCGCAAAACAAATTGATTAAAGTCAAAAATAGCCCTACCTTCTTTGTAGAAGAAGCCCAGAAATGCTGCACCAGACACCTGACTATCCTGCCCAAGCTTCCACACCTCCTCTGACAATGTTTCTGGCACCTCGACCGCCCCCAGAGCCAACCCTCAAAACCTGCAAAACTGAAAGTGGGACAAACTATCAGCAATATCATTCTTAACACCAGGCACATGTATTGCTGTAAAGGAAAAATTTATTAACAGGCTCTGCAATACCAACTTCTGCAATATCCTCAACAGCAATTCTGCCACAGCTGTCTTCTTTTGTAACACCTTCACCCCAGCCATATTATCCGAATGAAAAACTACCCGCTTGTTCATCAACTGCTCATTCCAC
This sequence comes from Protopterus annectens, assembly GCF_019279795.1. NCBI lineage: Eukaryota > Metazoa > Chordata > Ceratodontiformes > Protopteridae > Protopterus > Protopterus annectens. The sequence continues at coordinate 168,242,503 of NC_056745.1, read as the reverse complement.
ACCACCAAAACTGCCCATATCGGCATTAGTTCTAAAAAAGTGACATCACGCCTCCATTCTTCATCCCAGTCTGGAGGCCATTGTGCTGCAAACCATCTTCCCCCAAAGTAAGCCCCTTATGCTGATACCACCCGCTGTGTCCGTAAATAACTGAAGTTCTTCCTGACCCACCCAATCGGATTGCCAAAAGGAAATCCCATTAAATTGTTACACAAAACCATCCCACAACTTCAAATCCTCCAGCACTAGCCTGGTCATCCTAACCCAATGATGTTTGCTCCTACCGCCTTTTAGCATATATGCTAATGCTCTGGAAAACATCTGACCCAGATGTACCGCTTGACAGGGAAAGTTCAGAAGACCCAGCAGTTCCATGACTGAACCAACCCGAATCTTATCTTGTTCAGCACCCCTCCCCCCCCCATATAGCTAACCGCAACCTTTCTATCTTATCCTGAGGTAGACAAAATAATCCCTGTTCTGCATCTACCATTAACCCCAGGAACTCCAACGCTCTTGCTGGACCTTCCATCTTGTGCTGTGCCAAAGGTGCACCCAGTTCTTCACACATACTGGTAAATTCCTGCAACCCCTGTTGGGACCCCAGCCTCCCTTCCCCGACCAACAAGAAATCATCGAAATAATGCACTGCCTTCTGCATTTCCACCCTCTGATTCCAAATCCAATGTAAAAGGGTACTAAATTTCTCAAACGTTGCACATGCCACAGAACAACCCATCAGCATGGCAGTGTCAAAATAATACTTACCACCTACCTTCATCCCAACAATGGCCAATCCTCCCTCCTAATGGGCAACAAACGGAAAGCTGATTCAATGTCAATCTTAACCAATAACGGCTCCTGAAATTCCCTGATCACCTGCACTGCATCGTCCAAAGAGGCGTAATGCACCCTAACTTCTTCGTCCCCAATAAAATCATTCACTGACCTCCCTTCTGGAAATGAAATATGATGAATCAATCTAAACTCCCCAGGCCATTTCTTTGGCACTAAACCCAATGGCAAAACCTTGTAGCTAACAAAGGTGGCATAAAAAAAGGACCCCACAAATGCCCTGCCTTACACTCCTTACCTATCAACTCTTCCAAAACATCCTCTTTCCCTTGCACTGAATGGAGGTTCTTACAACCCCCCCAACCCCACCGTGGATTTAATAGGAAATACCCATTGAAACCCTTGAATGACCTCAGTCTTAAGCACAAAATCAGGAAACTGGCTAAGCATATCGTCCAATCCCTCCACCTTAATGGGGAAAGGCACCCCTCCCCTTTTGCCTCAAAAGGATCCCATTCCCCTGGATCCACGAAAATTGCCCCTACCTAGAGCTGTCTGTAATCTTTGAGTGGAAAGAAAATCTCCTTCTTGGCCCATACCAGTGTTGTTCCATGCACCAAAACCCTGCTTTCCACAGTAAGCCACAGAATGATTTCCTCCACATCTTGAACAAGTATGTGCAAATTTGCACTTCACCCTTGTTAAACACCCAACACACCACACCTGCCTCACCCACACTCATCCTCCTATTAAACCCACCAAAGCTGTCCATCATTGCAGGCAGCCATATATCAGGATGACACACCTCCCACCGGAGAGACTGGTCAACTGCTTTCCATTTACGGAACTGCTCATCATACCACAAACATGCATTCCCCAGCCTAAAATGTTGTGCCTCCTGAATGGTGGGAAAATACCCCAAAAGGGGCAAAGGCAAAGCTGCATCCTTCTCCAGCTGCACTGCCATGTAATAAATGAAACCAACCACCCAGTTGTCCCAAGTCCTGGGCCTAAGCTTACCTGTCCTTTTCCTTCCAAGTGCTGCTAACACTGCCAACAAGTCCTTGCTGGTGTCTGACTCTGCTTCCACTAACCTCTCAACCCCTTCCATATCTAGCAGATCAAACACATCCACTTACTCACCATTCCAGATTCTTTCTTTCACCATCCCTGAAATGTGCAGAGTTAAAATAACCCCTCTATTGCCCTGTCCCAGTGCCTGAGTAGCTAGCCAGTCCCCTGGATGCAGCCCAAAATCTGATCCTACCTCTGAACCAGTCAAGCTGTCCTTAGAGCCCAGGTCCACTCCAGCCATTTGTCTGCCCGGAAACCTAGCTGCCTGCACCAGCCCCCTTTGCACTCTGTCTGAAACTGTTTCTCCCCTTTCCGTATCTCCATCCAACAAGACATCATCAACCACTTGTGCCTCACCATCCTCACCACCTAGTTGCCAAACCTTTGGTAAATTAATATCATTACCTGCACCTTTGCCTTGTGAAGTACTGGGAGCAAGAGCCTCCACTGTAACCGTCTATTTCTCCACCTGCTGCCTTTTCCCCCAGCCTGAAATCATCACAGGGTGCCATCTCTTGATGCCTGAAGCTTGCTCTGGCTCCAACTCAGACCTTGTCACATCCTGGAATAATTCTTTCACTTGGGCTAGGATAGCCTGCTATCGTTTTCGCAATTCTGGTAACTTAGCCATCTGTAAAAAAGAACACAATGTTACCGCTGTTCCATAAACCCGACTACCTTACTCCCCCCAATCCCTATAATGTTGTCTTGCCCTATGCCCCAACACTCACTACCCACTCCCCTACTTACCTATACTCTGCAGCCTATAACCACCCCTTGCATAGCTTACCAGCTAGGCATACAATCACATCGGTACCTAATGCACTTATACTTCTTCCATAACTATCCCCTGCCTAGCATACTCTTTATCCTTCTGCTGCGCACCCATTCAGCCACACACTTTCCTACAGCTATCATCCTCTGCCCTATCTCCACCAGGTGTGTGTGTGTGTGTGTGTGTGTGTGTGTGTGTGTGTGTGTGTGTGTGTATATATATATATATATATATATATATATATATATATATATATATATATATACATATATATATATATATATATATATATATATATATATATATATATATATATATATATATATATATATATATATACATACACACAAAAAAAGAAAAAAAAAACACACTCCTACCCTCTACCCCCCTACATTCAAGCCACAGATACCAGCACCTTTCAACCCCCAGAAACCTGTAACCCTTACCTCTTTCTTCTGGCTGCAAATCCTTATCCCACGAGAGGTAACGGTGGAAAACTGCAGTGCGCAAGTGCAAACCGGCACCCGAACAGCCAAAACTGAAAGAAGCAACCAAGAAACTACCAGGGAAAGCAAAAGGGAATCCCCACCACACCGACGCAGAGGGAAGCCAGCGAGGACAACCCCACCACATAAAAGAATGATCACCGGAACCCGCGCACATGTGCAGAAACCAAACAACAGACACTGAAGACCGGTGAAAGGCCACAGAAGCCCACAAACCCACCAGGAAGCAGCAGAGGAAAGAACAGATGCTGAGGAAGGACCAGATTACCACTCTGGACCCCCCACAGCCTACCATGACCACCAGGGAATGCGATGAGGACCGGAGAAAGCCACAGAAACCCACAAACCCAGCAGGGGGAACCCGAGGATCCAACGGACACTGAGACAGGACCAAATTACAATGCTGGAGCCACGCAGCCTACCACAACCCCCAGGGAACATGATGATGGCCAGAGTAAGCCACAGAATCCCACAAACCGACCAGGAAGCACTAGGGATACACTGAACTCAACAGGATTACAGCACTGGACCCTCACAACTGACGGCAACCACCAGGAAACACCAGGGACTGGAGAAAGGTCACAGAAGCCCATGTACCCACCAGGGAGAACTAAAGGGACACCGAGCACCACTCACCTAGACTGGATTACAGTGCTGGACCCCACAAAGCCTACCTGAAACCACAAGGGAACACTTTTTTTTTTTTTTTTTTACCAAGCCAACCCACAGGTTACTATCCGACCACATGAGGAACGATGAGCCCGGCCTACCCACATGGCTACCCCCAACCGCATGGCAAAGGCCTACCCACCGTGACCAGCCCTACCACCCAACTGGAGACACCACAGGACACCAGGAAGCATTTACCAAAACACAAAATTCCAAACTCCACTCTCAAAATCATATATATATATATATATATATATATATATATATATATATATATATATATATATATATATATATATATATGAGATCCGGACACATGCTCGACTAGCATATGTCCGAATCACAAAACATCGAACACACATACACAAAAGTGCTTAACTTTCCCTGGGAAAGAATTTGTTTGGCCGCATTTGCTGCTTTGCCTTGCCTTTTTGGCACTGTAGTGCGATCTTGGAGTTGGTATATTTAAGTACAGGGGGTATGGGGGGTGAAGCTCCCCACATTAAGTAACAGTTTGTTTTTTTTTGTTTCGGAAAAGTGATTGTTTTCCATTGGAAAATAATTGCTGTTCTGAAGTTTCGTCGTTGTAAACTTTTGCTTACATGGAGTTGATTATGTGTTGTTTGCTCTTCTGAGCGCAAGATATGATATTATAGACCTGTTGAAGGCATATGGAGAATACCAAGCACTGGAGTGGGTCCGTGTGCCAGATATTGTATGTTGGGTTTTTTTATATATATATATATATATATATATATATATATATATATATATATATATACACACAAATACATATATACATTTATATTATGTAATAATGCAGATTATTTTTTTTTGGGGGGGGTAGTTTTTTTTTTTTGCTTGTTTGTTTTTTGCTTTAGTAATATTTCTTGAAGCAATATTGCATTACTTTCCTTCCCTTCCTAATTATGTTCAGTATTTCTCACTATGCAAATAAAAGTCCCTGAATGTTTTTTTTCCTTTCACATGCCATACACGTCACCGCAAAAAATGTTCAGTATTTCACCTAGCTATGCTTTTATAACTTTGGTCAATATTTTATAATCTGCATTTCTTTCACAAAATCAGTCTCCAGTTCTTAACATTTTTTTTTCCAAAGCTTTTTCTTGTTATTAGTCTTTCTTCAATAGTTATTACATCGTTCACTGACCCCCACCATCCATCCTCCAGATGTTATTTCTGACTCCTTTTGTAGTATATCATATTTATTTTTCAAAATAATCTCATTTTCCTCATATGCCTATCTCCTGTTTTTCATAATGTACATTCGAAATGTGCATATATTGAGAAATAACACCTCTTAGCATTGATTTCTCCACCCTTTTCATCACCCTGTTTTGGATTTTACTGGTGTTCACCTCATTGTTATTGGCATTTCCATTATTAATGTAATTATCACCATTGTTTTATGTAATTCTTTTTACAACAGAATAAATGTCCTTTCTTTTTGCATCTAGTGTATTCTGCAGCACAATATTTTTTTGTCTGTCTCTTAAGTATTATGTCTCATATTGTTGCAATATTTTACCAAATGCCCTTTTTGCTTGTAAAATTAGAATCCCTTCAGTTGAGCTTTAATAAAAAAAATGTGATTTTTTTTTTCTTGGCAATGTCATGGCACTAAGTAAATGTACTAATTCACCAGGCATCATTTTTAAATCCAGGTATACATGCAAGACTCATTGTACAGAAATTATTGGTGTCTTGTTATTTTCTCAGCTGAATTATTTTTTTGACATTGGTAAAATAGGGTATTTTAATTAATGTCTCATTAATATTAGTGGAACACAACTGTAGTAAAATCTTCCTGCATTCTCATTAATATCAACAATACAAAATTGTAATAAAACCTTCCTCCACTGTTTAACACCATATGGCAACTGTGTATTCTGACCATGGTTTATTTACAGACAGTTAGGCCACAAATAAGGATACTGCATTTTCAAAATAAATGTGAAAAAATGGCTCATTTTTTATGTTCACTATTACCTGAATTTGAACATGTAGTACATCAAGTAATTTCAAGTTTTTTTTTTTTTCACTCAAAGGTCGTGTTTATTTAAAACAGTCTCTCCCAAGAAAAGAAACCAGAAAAGATGCTGTCAGGGTTCTGCTACAAATATCTGTAGCTGGCTGTGATTGATATGTGCAGTACAAGAAACATGTTGCTCACTGTACCATCCTCATTTTTATGTTAAACAGCATACATGATTTATTTATTTATTTTATTTATTTTACATATGTTGACCGGGATAGTCCAACTGAGCAAGAGCCTTTTTTCAGTGGAGGCCCAGGGAGAAAAGCTCCACAGTACAAACATAGCAAGAAAAATTACAAGATTAAAGTCGAGTAAATTAACAACATATTGAATAAAACAAATGAAGAAGAGTCCAAGAGGCTCCTCAATACACCAAAGCAAAATAAAGCAAAAGGATTGAACAAAGTACTGTGAAAATATACAATAGCAATTTGGCAAACATATTTAACAGTATAAGTAAGATAAGTAGCAACAAAGAACATTAATACGAGTAGTAAGAATATAAGAATCAGGTGATAACTGAACACTCTGAAAAGACACATTGTATTTCATCAGTAGACATTGTTACAATTCAAAGTGGTATATTAGAGAGTCAAATGTAGGGAAAGGAAGACTAGAAGGGATAATGAGAGGAGAAAGGGAAGGGGTTCATGTGGGATGAAGGTACCCTTTGAGAGTTTTCTTTTAATCTTGAACATGGGTAATATTTCTGAGGGTCATGCAAAGCTTGTTCCAAGAAAGAGCAGGAAAGTAGCTATACAGATTCGGAACAGAAAATTTTTTAGGTTTCTGAACATGCAACAGACCTAAGTCTGAGCGTCTGAGGAACCTGAAGGGGTTTATAGAGAGAGGAAATCGAGGAGATGTTAGGTCAGGAAGAGAGCTTATTCAAAACAGAATTGATAACAAGTAGCTGTGTAAATAATTAGGAAACTCAAGCCAACTGAGTGTCTGGTGAGCATGACAGTGGTGAGATCAAGAGGGCAGGTTAGCTGCAAATCTAGCAACTTTGCTGTAGGTAGTTTTGCATTTGGAAAGTAGTGAGGACTGTAAGTTTAAGATTTTGGGAGCTTTAAAAATGGTTAGGGGACGAGATATGCTTGAGCAAGAGAGATTCTAGATTTAGAACTGAGGAACTTTTTATTTCTATACAGTAGGTCAAGCTTTAGGTGGGTTTTCTTGATTGTGTAACGAACATGAAGATCAAATTTAAGTTGGTCATCTCTAATTACTCCAAGGAGTTTAGTGTGGGAATCAGCTAAGACAGAGGTGTTGTTAAGGGAAGAGATGGTACAAGAGGACTTAAGATGATAAAGTGACTTTGGGAGGAAGACAAGAAGTGTTGTCTTTTTAGGGTGAAGTATGAGTTGATTATAATAAAGCCATGGTTCAGTGAGGTTGAAGGATGCTTGTGTCAGGACAAGGTGGTCAGCAGGGTTATCAGCAATATAGATGATTGTGGTCATCTGCATACTGTATGAGGGATGACTGAGGACAAGATGTATGAAGTTTGTTAATAAAGATGTTAAACAGTAGTGGGCGTAAAATAGAACCTTGGGGGACACCCATTTTGATGTGGAGAAAAGGAGATAGAGCAGAGTGTCATTTTACAGATCAATGTCTGTCAGTGAGGTAGCTGTTAAACCAGAATAAAGTAACTGAAGATAGGTTAAGTTGAGAGAGTTTAGAGAGGCAGTTGGGATGAGAGACAGTGTCAAAGGCCTTGGAAAGATCTAAGAAGAGGCAGGACACCAGTTTATCATTTCATAAGGCTAGAGAGATGGAGTTAATAAAGGAAATAAGTGTAGTGGAGGTGCTGTGGTGGGAGCAAATGCCACGTTGCTTAGGGGTAATCAGGTTTTCTTGTGTCAGAACAGCTGACATTTGTTTATGAACACAGTGCTCAAGAATTTTGGAAGGGGGAGAGAGTATGGCAATATGTAAAAAATTAGAAAGCTCTACAGAATTTACGCCTTTGTGGACTGGTATTGTGTACGTTTTTTTTTTCAGAGACAAGGGACAGTGGAGTCACTAATGGAGCGGTTAATAAGGATAGAGACAGGATATGCTATGGAGTTATCAGAAGGCAGGGTGTCAGCTGATGGGTAACATGGTTTAAGTTTGAGAAGACGTTTTTTAATGTAGCTGGATAGAACAGGATTTAGTGATATTAGTCTATTTTGTGGTGGGGAGTAGTGGAAGGTGTGGGTTGGTTTGGTGGGAACTTTGCACAAGTTTGCTTATGGTATCTATGAAGTAAGAATTGAAAATGGATGCATTTTCTTGGGATGTGTTATTAGGGGTAAGGTTGGGAGTAGCTGAGTGGAGAATTTGGTTGATAGTATTCCAAATTTGTTTAGGATTTCTAGGTTCTGTAGTTTGTGGTGTGAGGTACACATTCTTTTTGTCAATAATTATGTGTTTTTTGGTTAAATTATGGAGTTCCCTATATTTGTGGTAGTGAGTGGGAAATTTGGTATTAGTCCAAAGTTTCCATGTGGAATCTCTTTTTTGGATAAGGGACTGAGTAGAGTTGGTGAGCCATGGGGAGTAAATGATTTTACCCTAATAGTTCTTGGAGGGGCAAGGGAGTCTAGTATATATAAGAAGATGGAATTGAACTGAAGAACAGCTTCATCTAGAGTTAGGGATGTAAGGAAGGACCAGTCTATAGCAGAGAGAGAATTATTACATTTATCAGAGATGAAGTTGGTAAGCTTTCAGCATACTTTAAATTTATGAGGTCTAGAGATGCGAGAAGGGAATTTTTGGACACATATAAGAGAGTGATTATTAATAGATTCTATAATTTGCTATGATCCAGCTAGAAGGTGTCACCAAAGACAACTCACGAAGTATTAGGCAAGGAGGGCTATAAGACAAAAGATAAAAAATAATGAGCGGAAGATTAGAGAACGTATAGAGGGAGTAGGCAGCACTTGTGTATGATTATCAGTAAAACTTCGGTACTGAGAAAGAGAAACAGAGACATGAAAGAGATGTACGCAAGGAAAAAGAGTAGGAGAAATAGACAACAACAGATACTGCAACAAGCTAAATTAAACACAAAAAATGAAACAGAGAGGTCAAACAACCAGCATTAGCAAATAAATAAGCAATAAGGGAGCATAAATCCAGCTTACAGTTATCCCAACATCAAGTAAATTAACAAAAATACTAAAGAAGACAACAAGACAACTATAAGTAAGCGAGACTTGCATAAAACGATTAGCAAATGTGTCTTAATAAATGTAACTCCAACTATACAGATAACAGACAGCAAATAAAATAGCAATAGACAAAATGCTCTGCTATCCTCCTTTGACTGTTCGTTATGATATTTTTTTTATATATTTCCAACACTTTTCTGCTCAGCTTCTGTCCTCTGTTATAACACTCCATGATGCATTAACTGCAGATTCCTCCATCTGATCAATTGCTGCACTTGTGCATCTGGTAAACCACCTTAAGTAATTGCCTGGCCTTTGTCACTATCACTTTCTGGTTTTTGGTCATCACTGTTTACAGTACCATTTAACTCAAACAGGATACCATACTCTTCTTTTCCTTATGAAAATCCCTTCTAAATACTCTTTCTCCATTATACTCACTCTTTCTTTCCCATAATGCCTTCTTTCTTAGTATACAAAATTAGAAATAGAAAAAAGAGAATCAGAGTAAGTAGGAGAATTTCCTCAGAGCCCTTGCAAGACTCCCCCTTAGTCAGTATAAGTACCACTTCTGGTCTCTGTGAAAATAGGTCAAAACAGGTCATGTCTGAAAAAGAATTAAGAAGGACACACACACACACACACACACACACACACACACACACACACACACACACACACGCACGCTAAAAAGAAGCAGTAGCCCAATCAGACCATCCTGATTAACAAACAGATAAACATACAAACAAAAAAATAAAGTACATAAGTAAGAAAATTATCAAATCTATACACCAAAAGAACATATTCCATTTGTTCTTTAAACTCACATTCTGATCAACTCATAAATATATATGAAACATTATTTTATGAAGGATCACGATGAAACAATAATCTAGAAAATTTCACTTAGAAATGCTGAAAATAACCAAAGCTTTAACAGTCCATTTCTTCTTAGCTAAGCAATGTAGAAACATTTAGCTTCTAAACCAGTACAATACTATAGGGGGATAGTTGTTACATTTAATGCTGAAAGCATCATGAGATGCATTCATAACAGGAACTGCTCCCTTACCCATAAAGGGAAACACACACACACACACACACACACACACACACACACACACACACACACACACGCACGCACGCACACACACACACACAGGCATCAATGTATAGCAGCTCATTTAGAATGCGCTTGACAATTATGTTTTCATTTTATGATTCATTGTTTTATTCTTTATAAATCATCTGCAGCTAAACATGCTGGAGGTCTGTTTCTTTGTATGCTGATTAGATTATATGTGTTTCATCTGTTACATTGTGCGGCAGATTCCTAAGTGGGAATAAGATTTTTAAATGGAGTAAACGTATAACTTGTCTTGTTTGAAAGTACATGAAAGAAGCCTCATGAAGGAATGACTGTGAGGGTTGTTATTCATCCATTTGAATGTATTCCCAAAAATTTCATCTTCTCACTGCAGCCAATGTTAGTGTGATATGTTATCAAAAAGCAAGTTAGAATTTCCCTTTCCCAATAAAAACTAATGATCTTCTAGAGGTGAGGTGCTGTCAGAAACAATGCCTACAACTGATTTTTTTAAAGATTATAGCATATAGCATGCATTGGGATGAGTGGAAAGTGGAGTCTAGGCTATACATGAGTGTGTGTGTGTGTGTGTGTGTGTGTGTGTGTGTGTGTGTGTGTGTGTGTGTGTGTGTAGAGATAAATATATACGCACATATGTGCATCAAGATTTAATTGAAGACATACAGTCAGAAATCAGACATATCTTTAGTTGCAATATAGTAGTTTTTTTTTCTTTTTTCTTTTGTCTTATCTAGGGGGTCATCTAAACTACTGTAAAATAACATAATTGCTTCAGAAGTTCGATGCATTTATTTCAACTTTTCTCAAGAAAGGCTAAAAGCATGTATATCTTCAAATAAGGCAACCTAAACTGTTACACAATATTTATGATTAAAGCTAGCATTGCAAAATGTCATAAAATGGAGCATGTCCTCCTGGAGAAACCATTTATTTTATGGTGGTGTGATAACAGTGAGACTTGAATTTGCAATTAAAAATGTGAATTGCAGAAAAACTTAAAAACTGTTAAATATAGCTTTTACTTCAAAAAATAAAATGTATAACAGATGTGCAAAATCAGTGGTGGTTGTTTCAAGAAAAACCTTCTAATAAGACAATGTGCAGATTATAGAAAGCTGTATAGGAATCTGCAACTGACTTTTTAATAAATGCAATAAACTTTGGAATTAAACTGCTCCTTTCACATATTAGAAGAACTTATGTCCTGCATAAGGACCTATTATCATAGATGGCCTGCAGCTTTCCCCCAGAGATTAGTGACTGTGCAAATGGACGCCTTTCATTCAAAATCAAAACCTAACATGGAATACAGAACTCGGACTATCTTAAACTCAAAGAGCAACTGTTGAGAAGCAGTTGGTCTTTGCCTTCTGAAATGTGCATAGAGGACTTTTGGAGTGAAAGAGCATGACTAGAATTAATTGCCTTTGAGTTATGTTCAACTGCTAAATGTTTTTAAATGAGAAGGCAAATAGAATATAGTAAATCGTTTAGTTAATGATTAGTTGCAGAACCCAAATAGTTGTTGCATCTTTTTGTAAATGCCATTTTTGTACACTTAAACATTTGTTCTATTTTTCCCTGGGCAGATACTTATGTTGCTACATGTTTAATCATAAAAAGTACATTATTGTTTTATTTATTTAAAGAGTTGTGTTATTCAGTTTCAACAGCTTGTGCTTGGTGGCTTAATTTATTGGTATTTAAGGGTAATCTCTGAACTTGGTAACTTATTAACTATTGGTTTACATCTTACTAAGAGTGACTGTTTTATCAATAGCTACTCTACAAGTATATTATGAATTGTTATCTTAGAAGTTAATGGTAGTTTTCCTCTTGGTGTGCTAGATCAACCTAGCTGGTGACTGTGTGTTATTGTAGGGATGAGTAAAGAGCCACAGGCAATAGAAATACAGCATTTGCCTGTGCTACAAATTATCTTGGATACATTTCATTTATTGTGGGTAAAATAAAGCCAGAAGTCAATGGGCATAGTGGAAGGTTAATGAAATCCTGGGAAGCCAATGATCATAACCATTATCTGCAATTGTTCAGTGAAATGAGTATTTGGATGTGGCAGATGTTGACTATAACCTGAGGTAGAAGTACATATGTGTCATATATCCTTAAAGCCAACTTCCTTGCATATTATTTAGTGGTCAGTGGTGCAGATTTTGAGCCCATAGCTCCTGACCATCATAGCTTGCATTAATGCCCACGGATGAGCTAGGCTGTGCTGTTTGCTGATACTATGCATAAAAATCCTAGAAACCCTTTATATCCACATTAGAATAATTGAGGAAACCTGAGTTGAAAAAGATAGATGACGTTGTACATTTTTCACTTAAGTTCAAAGGAAAATACCAGAGTTTGATACTAATTGCTGGCAAGTAATTGCTTTATATATGAAACTAATCTTACTAGCTTAATTCTGCAGAGGCATATTTCATAACTGTGATAATGGTAACCATCACATGATTTGGAGGTCTGGCACCAGATTAGAAGTTGGAAGATGACTGTGGGTGAAAATCATTTACTTTGTTAGAGGTTGAGACTGACAGAGGCTTGCTGATATTCAGCAAAATGCCTTTCTTCTAGGAATCATATATATCACACCAGTTGAAACAACTGAGGGGTATGAGCCTGTGGATTCAGAAACTCAGTCCATCCTCATTGTCTTTGGATGTCACTTACAGTGAAGGCTGAGGGTATAGGAAGGTAGGTCATTCCAATATATCCTCCAGCTTACAGTATGACACAAATGAAGCAGGATATAAAACTCTGGCCCTAATGGGAATGAAGAGGCAGGGTGAGATACTGGCAAAGCATATGCATAATGTACTTTAGGATCTTCAAAGCAGAATGCCATGTGCTGAGCAGAAAAAAATAATTACTCCACAATACATCCTTCATGACCTTGGGAATAAGTATACTAGTCAACAGTCAATAAGTTAATACTTAATTCAGATCACAATGGTTTATTTCAGATATGTAATGATGCAGTAGGTTGGAAAAATGTTTGTACATTTTATAAAGAGCTTAAGATGAGGATGAGTCCCTTTAATTATATCTACCTCAATCATTCAGACAGGAAATGTTTTACTTTATCTAGAGACCTGAAATATTTGATCAAAATAAAGAAAGGAATATATAAGAAATTAGGAATAGCATGTCATAATACACTTCAGCTAGCATACTACATCCTCTTCAGGCATATGAAATAAGATGTAAAAGATACATTATGAAATGGATCACTTTTTCAACCTCAGGGGTAGCAGACAGGCATTTTATAGGAAAATAATTATGTAAAACTAGATTACAATAATACCTCAAGACTGTCAAATGGGATACATCCTAATATGCGCAACTACAGATAAGCCCTTACAAAAGGTCTCTGAAACATTTATATTGAGCCCCTGTAATAACCACTGTCAGATGAGGAGTTAACTTTGTTTGAATATTTCATGCAAGATCTAACTGGTAAACTCAAAGCACATAATGCTATGGATAGTAATGCTTTACCAAAAAGCAGTTACAGGTAGCTATTATCTTGGTTTCATTTTGACCCAGACTTTATAATTTGTTCCTAAAAAGTGATGATTGGCACAGTGCCCTTGTAATCTCAACATATAAGGGTAAGAGCTACAAATGCAATGTGAAAAAATAAATCTCAACTGAAACGTGCTTCATAAGAGACTGATACTAAACTTAAGACCTCTGACATACTTTCATTGCAGTGTATTTGCTTTTAATCCTTGCATTTCAATTGCTACAGACCTGATCACTTTTTTATTGTGAGATGCACCTTTTGAACCTAATGTAGGAAGACACATTAATGGATTTTGGATATGCCAGAGGCCTTTTACAGAACTGACCATTATATACAAGTTTCTTGGCAGGTGATTTCTGCTTTGCCTTCCATGCTGTGAATGACCCAGCATTCTTTGAACTCCTTTACTTAAATAATACCAGTGGCAAAGCAAAAACCTGGTCTGAGTGACTTACACCTGTTCTATCATACCAACAATACCAAATGACATGACATATAAAATGCAGCATACTCCTTTTTTTAAAATAAACTGCTCTTAATTATCAAGTAGAGTTCTCAAATACCAACCTTTAAACCCAATCTGGATGTGTGGGTGGGTGACTGCAAATTATCACTAGGGATATGTGGATAAAGTCTGCTTAACTAGGGATAATCTCCAACCAGTATTGGGAAAAGAGGCCAAGCTTCTTGATGGCCTTCTTTGGCCATAAGCTTGGTGAGAACCTATGAACCTATGAACATTTGTTTTAAATTGCTGTCATTAGACAACGTGTTGAACCATTTTTGTTGCATCTTATATACATTTTCTAGTGAATTACATGGTATAGAGTGATTCAAGGGTGGGCTATATAATATAAGTAATATAATTGTCTTTGGCCAACTCAGCTACCTCTTCTTTTCCTAACAGGTAGCATTTTTAAAGTGCTTTATTTGTCATTTATTTGTAATGCATTTCCTCCATATTCACCATGCCAGAATAAGAGACTGTCATTTGCACCTTTCAATAACATTCTTCTAAATATTTTTTATGAACAATATGTATACTGTGTAACTCTTCAAGCAGGCTGGATCCAGCACAAGGCAACCAAGAAAGTTCTCCAGGGCCTTGTGTTGGCCAGGGGCCTGGACTGGCATCAAAGTCTGAAAAAAAATACTTGACTAAAATTAAAAAATAAATAAATAAAATGTTCCATCTCCACTAACTTCCAGCATTAGCCTAGGACTTCAACAGCATCGGCCAATAACTGTGAGCATGTCTGTGTGGGAGGTAAAATCAGGTGGGAAATGAATGAGAGACCTTGGAACTTTTGAACACAACACTGCACAGAGCATGGGAGAATAGTTTCCCATGGAAGCTTGCTGTTTTTTGGACTCCACAACAGGTGTGTGTGTGTGTATATACACATGTGTGTTTGTGCATTTGTGTGTATGTGTGTGTGTTCTGCCTTCAGGAAGAACAAAAAATCATACCTCTCAACCACGTAGTGAAAGAAATCTGGACAAAGCCTGACAAAACGGGTGGACAAAGGCCCAAAAATAGGAACACATTTTAAACATTCCTCTTATAACCTAAGAAAGTTACTAAAATAACAGGGTTTGTGTTAAATACATTTTCTGAAGGATTTGTAGTGTGAAACTCAAGTCATTATTTGGTGACTTCAGTCCTCAGATCATCACAGTGATTTGCCAGAAAGCCTCATATCGTATGAGGAATAGACCAAAAATATGAGGCAAAAATCTGGACAGTCTGCAAAAATCTGGACAGTTGAGAGGTATGCAAAAAAATGCAAGTAAGGTAAATCCTATGAGGATTGCAATTAGTCAGCAATACCAGTCATTTATAGTGTCATAGTTATACTTACTCAGAAAGAAGAATATTTTTAATCTCTAAGTCCCTGGTTAAGTGACTTGCTTTGTCACCCAGTAGGCAAATGGAAGTAGAAATAATCATACCCACCTTTCCTTGACTACAGGAACAGCTTAGAGCTTTAATCCACTGCATTAACTGCCAGACCTTTTTTAACATCTGTATTTTCTGATAAATCACTGAGGAGTATACTCAGTAATGCTAGTCATTGGAGTTTCATAGCTGTTGTTCAGAAAATACATTTTAATGTAATTACAGTTGTCTGCCACTTATGGCTCTGAGTTATTAACAAGCTGCTTCATGTAGTCAAAAGTAGAGAGTTTGAATCCATCCACTTCCATTTACCTACTGTGTTCCTCTAAACAAGTCAGTCAGGCAATGCTTGTGGGTCATCCCTGAAAAGGGACACTTTGTGCAGTGAGTTAACCTAGTTAGCAATTACATAAAATAAAATGGTATTTAAAAAGTGTGTCTTTGTCCCCTCATTATTTTTGGCTTTGTCCAGAATTCTTGAGCAAAAAAGCAGAGCATTATGCTTGTCCATTCCATTTTAAATGTATGTCTTCCAGGTAAATCAGTGCAGATTTCAGTCATTAAGTAATGACAAACACAGGTTTCAGACTTCCTTTCACCAAAATCAGTGTAGATTTCAGTCATTAAGTAATGACAAGCATGAGTTTCAGTCTTCCTTTCAGGTAAATCAGTGAGGATTGCAGTCATTAAGTAATGGCAAGCACGAGTTTCAGACTTCCTTTCAGGCAAATCAGTATGGATTGCAGTCATTAAGTAATGACAAGCACAAGTTTCAGACTTCCTTTCAGGTAAATTAGTGTTGATTGCAGTCATTAAGTAATGACAAGCATGAGTTTCAGACTTCCTTTCAGGTAAATCAGTGTGGATTACAGTCATTAAGTAATGACAAGCATGAGTTTCAGACTTCCTTTCAGGTAAATCAGTGTGGATTACAGTCATTAAGTAATGACAAGCATGATTTTCAGACTTCCTTTCAGGTAAATCAGTGTGAATTGCAGTCATTAAGTAATGGCAAGCATGAGTTTCAGACTTCCTTTCAGGTAAATCAGTGTGGATTACAGTCATTAAGTAATGATAAGCACGTTTCAGACTTTCTTTCAGAAATGATGGCTAATGCAAAGTTTTCCATTCTAGCAACTTTCTATGTACACAAGAAACATTTTAAAACTGTTCCAGATTTTTAAGCCTTTCATCTTGATTTCAGCTAAGAACAATAGAGAGAAGTGTGGGGTTGCAATGGTTTCCACTGTATGTTTTTGACAGCAGCAAGATGAGATTAATTTCTGGGTCATTATTTATGACTGTACTCATTCACTTGTTCTCAAGTAGATATCTGAGGTATACAGTCATACAACGGGGTGTAATTGAAGGTGTGTGTGTGTGTTTTGTGTTTGTCCGTGTGTGTGTGTGTGTACGTGTGCACATGCTCGTTTGTCTGTGTACGTATAAATACTTGCTTCCTAAAACCCACATGATCCATCTCTGCTTATAAGTATAATGTTCTGGATAACAGATTTTCATACTAATAAAGGTGAAACTGTTCAGCTGTTATATTTCTGCATCTAAACTGGATGAATAGCAGAGTGAAGCACCATTAGAACTCTTCCTAAACACTGCCTGGTTTAAAGTCCTTCCTTCGTAATGGCATATCTTTCCCTGACAAACCACCTAATTGTACACACTAATTGTACACACTGGAAATATGTTAGTACATGTCAGGTGACCATTTTTACCTGTGTGTCTAAAAGTTGTATTATACATATACCTTTACTGACAGTGAATATAAGACTATTTGATGACTGCAAATATAGGTTCATAGGGTAGTACTAAGCTAACTGCCCTTGCGAGTCATTTTAAGCCTAGCCAATTATCCCTTTTGAGACTCAAATCCTGCACCTTGTGTTTGTAAGGCAAGCACCTTAACCATTAGGCCACCCATATAACTTAAGCAAATTGCGTTTACAAAATGTATCATCTCAAATACAAAGTAGACCATAAATAAGATGTTAGTATAATTTGATCTTATAGAAAAAGTTGTTCATGTGGTCATTACAAATGATGTTGCATTCCCACACATTAAGATAGATACAGACATAATTTAGGGGAAAAGCATCCCCTCCCACATTATTGCTACTTTGGATGCAAATAAAATGCTTATTAACTCATAAAAGTCCATCTTCAAATTTATGTAATACATCAGTGAATGTTTATGAATGCAGATGGGTAATCCATGTGGGAAAGCATAAACATAAAAACCTTTGTAAACCTTTTTATGTGCGATGTTTGAATATAGGCTGAATATTTAATGATACAAAAAATGTAATTTTTTTCCAAATTCAATCCATATATTTGCTCAGTAAATAAAATGAGTATTAGCCAAAAGATGGGAAGATCAGAAATAAACTTCCGACTGATTGTAAAAATTTGCAAATCAACCACTCGTATTATTAATGGGTCCTGTGGGAGACTTTGTCACATTTCTGTGGGCTGTTCACAGCCAACGTAAGACTGCAAAACTAGAGTGGAAAACTAACAAGGAGTCCAATAGTTCCTGATCCAAAAACATTATCCCCAATATCATGTCTGCTTTCATTATAAAATTTATTGTTAGAGCATTTAATAGTTTCATGTAAAATATTATGTTGTCTGACATGAGGTTACTCTCCATACAAGATGTTCATAAAAATAATTTACCCACCACAGCATACCATGATAATTATTTGCAATGTATCTCATTCATGACGTTTCTTTTCTCTGACAAAAAATATCCCTGCACTTACACATATTAGTACACAATAGTATAATTTGTTTCCAATAAGCAGATAATTCAGAATATAACATCATCATCATCATCAGCCCCCCCCCCTTTCCCATTTTTTCTACATGGGGTCGGGATATTGTGTTAACTGTTGCCAACTCTCACTCTCAATTCAGTGCCACCCTCCTGCCTTCTTCAACACTCATGCCTGACTATCGCAGCTCTTCTTTCACACAATCCATCCACCTCTTTGCTGGATGCCCTCGTTTCCTATTACCTTCTTTTTGTCTGTCCCAAATCTTCCTCATCAGATTGTCTTCTGCTTTTCTACGCATGTGCCTTCACCACTGTAATCAGCTCTCTTTGATCTTTTCTGCAATTGGAGCTACTTTGGCTCCTGCTTTTATGTCCTCATTTCTTTGTCTGTCTCAAGGTGTGCATCCTGCCACCCTTCTCAGGCATTTCATTTGCATCACCTCTAGCTTTTTCAGCTGTTCTGCCTTTACTGCCCAGGTTTCTATACCATACAATAGTACTGGTCACACCACTGTCTTGTACACCTTACTTTTCAGCTTCTTTGGCATTATTCTGTCATAGACTACACCAGACACTCTGCCAGTTGGCTGCAGCCCCACTGATTCTAGCTTTGACCTCTTCATTCAGACTTCCATCCTCCTAACCACCCCTCCCGGATACTTGTAGCTGTTTACCTGTTCCACGGTCTTCTCTTCTATCTCTATTCTCAGCTTCTTCTGATTTCCCCAGTTTGCTGCCATTACCACTGTCTTATCTGTAGATAATATATGCAAACATATAATGATTCTGAAGTGAGGCCACATGTAAGATGCCACCAAACATTTATCTATCCTTTGCCCTTGTTATGCTCTTTTGCTGGTCTGTGCTAAGCAGTGCTAAACACGTTTATTGACTTATACTGTGACACTTGATTAGACAATATGTTTCAGGGCTAAACACCTTACTTGTGGAGTATTATTTCATAATGTCTGTCTTAACTCTCTCATTTCCAGGTACCAGTCATACCTGTTTTTTTCCTGTCTGTATTTTTTCTCATCTCAATGTGTCTGAAATACCCCTAATCAATGCAGTGTACATAAACCATAACCCTTTTCTGTAATCTCTGCCAGTATACATATCTAGTTGTCTACGGTGATAAATAGGGCAAGGATGGGCCCTGCTTCACATGGATGGGGAGCCTGTTCCAGAGCATGGTGATCTTCTGAGACACATATCTGGCTTGCCAACATGTCTTATTTATGTCACAAGCAACATTCATATCATCGGATCTACTGGTTCTGATGCTGTTCATTTTGCACAAGTGCAAAAGGTCCATCACAGCAAGATCCAAGGATGCCTTGTATGTCAGACATAGGTTGCATGCTAGCAACCTGCAAGAGACAGAGTATAGAGATAGATCTTTAAAGTGATCCAAATAAGAAAATGCGTTTATACCCTGGATTCTCCTGGTTAGTAACCTTTGTGGCTGTTCCGACTGTTGCATATGTGGTCAGGTATATGTTGAAGGGAGCATTATAATCAATGATGTTGTCTGATAAGGGCTGAATAAAGTGGCTGTATGACTTTTTTGGACTTGGATACCATGCCCTTACTTATAACTTGAGCAGCATAGAATGGTTTTCTTACTACCTTGGCCACATGTTGGCCAAAGGCCAGATTGTTGTCTATATATGTTCCCAGATCCCTGTTTACTCGGCCAGCTCTTAGGGCTGTCTTGTTGATGGAGTAATTAGCCTGGGTGTCAGCTTTCCCAAAAGGTATTATAATGCATTTCATGGCATTAAGCTTTAGTCTGTGACTTTCTCACCAGTCATTTGTCTGTGTTAGACCCTCTCGTAAGATATTCATGTCATGGGGAAATATATGATAGCTCCCAATTTGAAGTAATCTGGAATCTTGTCAGCCAAAGCCCCTTGACATTAGCCTTAACCTTTAAGAAGTAAATGCCAAATAGGAGCGCTTCCAGCATGGAGCCCTGAGGTACTCTGCGGGTGACTGGTCTCTTAGTGGAGATGGTAACAATCTTGACTTCCTGGGTCCTGTGTGTAAGCCAGTTGACAATTCAGTGAGTTATATAGGGGTTTATGCCCAGTTTTTGAGTTTGTCAACTACACATGAGTGAGATATTGTATTGAACGCCTTAGCTAGATCCCAGCAGGCAGTGTGGACTGTTTTCCTCTCATCCATTGCCTTGGTGACTTTCCCAAAGAAGTCCACCAAATTTAGTAGGTATGATCTTCCCTTGACAAAGCCAGACTGGGTTGGGTCCAGTGTCTGAAGATTGCCTGTGTCTTTGCTGATCATGTCCATGATGATTCATTCCATGGTTTTGCATATTAAACTAGTCAGACTAATAATTTGATAGTTTTCAGGGTCAGTATGCTGTCCACCCTTGTGAAGTGGGATAACCTTTGCAGTCTTCCAGTCTCATGATACAAAACCTGTTTTGATACTATAGTTGAAAAGTGACTGAAGTGATCCTAATAGGTTATGTTTCCAGCTACTTAGGAGGCATCTTGGGATATTGTCAGGGCCCATTGATGAAGTGCTGATGGCCTTACAGAGTGCAACCAGGACCTGCTCCCTGGTAATAGTTGGGGGATTCTGCTAGTAGGTATTTTAATGGAGGGAGGCAGGGGGGGTAGTTGGGGGTTATGTATGAGCTGAATTTGTCAGCCAGCAAATTCATTATGTCAATCTTCTCAGTGAAGGTGGCACCATTGACCACCAGTTCAGCACACTGATGTGTGCTACCTTTGAGGTTCTGGACATAGTTGTAAAAGTCCTTGTGGTTGCCTTCAGCCTGTGAGGCTATCTTGACCTTATAATTGGCCTTGTTGGACTTAATAAGTCCTCTTAGTTTTCTGTTTAGCTTAATTAGAGAGCTCCTATCATTATGGGAGTTGCTCTTCCTGATTTCAGCCTTGATTTTATTCCTTTTGTTATATACCATATTAATGTTAGGATTCGACCAGTATGATTTGTTTTTAGAGTTTATTTTGGGCTCACTTCAACCTGCTATATCAACCTCTGTACAGCCATTTACACAGTTGTACAG
This sequence comes from Protopterus annectens, assembly GCF_019279795.1. Classification (NCBI taxonomy): domain Eukaryota; kingdom Metazoa; phylum Chordata; order Ceratodontiformes; family Protopteridae; genus Protopterus; species Protopterus annectens. The sequence goes on along the minus strand of NC_056745.1, from coordinate 168,221,045 downwards.
GGTCTCTGTGAACAATTCTGCATAGGTTGTTGTGAACTTGGGGCTGGGAGGTATACTACATTTTGATAAACTATCACTTAATAGGGTGCAGTTTGTTTTGGAATAGTTCCTAACTGTTACAAGATTTGCTGGGGTTACAGAGTTGATTTTTATTTTGAAGGAGACAGCTTTGCATTCCAATCTCACCAGTGAAGATGTGACATTGGGCGTAGGAGAATGCAGCACTCTCTCATATTGGTGAGTAGCAGGTCTAGAATGTTTTAACCTCTGATGAGTGTGTGCACTATCTGGTCAAGGGTATTTGTGATAATAAAGTCCAGGAACTGTGTGCCTGTGCGTATGATTCAGTGTGTGTCTCCCAGTCTGTAGAGGGATAGTTAAAGTCTCCCATGAATAGGGTATTTGGTTTAATGGTGTGGGTTTCCAGTAGGTCTAGGTATGAGCTATGGAATTCTAGGGACATGGAGCATGACCTATAGCTTGCTAGGATATGGTCTGAGTCTTTGTCTATGATGATTTGCACCTGGATAAATTTCAGGGCATCTTCCTGCTTAACCAACATAGAATTGCTGACATAGTTTGAAAATTCTCCATATTTTGTCCCTGTCTGTGCAGCTGATGATCTAAATGTATGAAAGGCTGTGAAACCTTGCACTGCTGGAGTACTGTCTGTGGATTTAAACCAGGTCGTGGTAATGGCACAGATGTCTATATTCTCCAGAATGAGTACAGCTTGCAGGGTATGGAGTTTCTTGATTAGGCTCCTAGCACTGAGCAGTTGACTATGGACTCCATTGCTTGTCTTCAGAGCAGGTTACCTGTTTTATGGCAAGATGCCAGTATAGCTGTGGCTTTGGAAACATTTTTTTGCTTATGTGCAAGCAGACAGTGCAGGACGGCTCCAGTCTTACTCCTAACTATTTGTAGGCATACATAACTTCTAACTTTTCTACTTCAGAGATAATAATGACTCCTACCAAATGTAAGAGAGTAAGTGAGTTCTAAAAATGCATTTGTTTCTGTGATGCAGACCTACACACTTAGATTGTCCATCCATGAGCAAGCCCTTTCAAGACTGGTGGATAAAGTGGGGCCAGTTCTGCTGCGGCCATTATAAGTCTTGCCGAGGATCCATTTTTTTACCATGATAGGTGCAAAGTCCATGAAATGCGCTGATGGGTAAGGAATTCTTGAATACTGCAATCAAGGGCAGCCTTAGGACTCTGCCTTGTGGTAATATGTATTTCGCCGTCTGAATGAAGGAGAGTTGAAGGTTTATTTCCGCCAGATGACATCTGAACCCATCTTACTTTTCCTATTTCTTGGACCACAGACTGTATGGTCAGGTCTACGTTAACTTCTAACTACTAGATCAAACACAGAGGGTCACAACATTAGAGCAGTTAGCACCGCTGCCTAACAGTGCTTGACTCTCCTTTTGGTTTCGGCTTCAGTACCTTCTGTGCAGCATCTCCACAGTCTCCTTGTGTCCACATGAGTTTTTTCAAGGTGATCTAGTTTCTCTCACATTGCAAAGGCATGTAGTAGGTGAATTGCTAATTGCCCATGTGTGTACATTTCACATTAGAGTGAATGTGTGTATGTGTGTATGGCAGGGGACTTGTACCACATTCAGAAATAGTTCCCCTGCCTTGTGCCCAGTGATATGGTAAACGCCAGCTCCCACATGACCCTGAATTATACTATGCAGGTAGTCAGAGAATGAATGAATGAATGAATGAATGAATGAATGAATGAATGAATGAATGAATGAATAGCACTAATCTTTTGGTTAGGTCAAGAAAGATGGTCATTATCATCGACCCTTTGTCCACTAGTCCTGGTATAGAATGGGTTAGTGACATCAGGACAGTGCAAATACTATGGCCCTTTCAGAATCCATAATGGGATCAGTTAGAAAGTCAAAGATGGCAGTTTAAGAATTTGTTTTTAAACATCTTTAATAATATCACATATTATATGGTAACATGAGTACAAATTCAATTGCAAAAGAGAAAAAAACTATAACAAAGTTTTTTTTTTCCTTTGCATGTATTATATAAATATGATTTATTTCTTAAATGTTATTCAATTCAATATTATATAGGATCCGATTACAAAAGACTTGCTCTCTGTGTAAATGACCGAATACACTGAGAGCAGGTGTTTTGGAATCTGGTGTCTGTAGTAAGCCTGTTTATTGATATGCCTTACACCAAAGTAAGCCACTTACATTGAGAGCAGTTCTTTCAAAATCAGGGCTGTCTTTCACTGAGAACAACTCTTTTGGGAACTGTCCCATAGATTGTTCAAGTCCTGCCTTCCCTAAAATATCAGTCTTCCTCCTGAACACTTTTTCTATAAGCACTGCTTCCACAACTTCCATTTAGTTCTACGTAGTTTGTTCTCACTGTTTTCTAAATATTCCACTTCCAACTCTTTTTTTTCATTTACAACATTTATTAATTTTGTTGCAGTTAGTTTTATGTTTGATTTTCATTTTCTAGTAATTTCTTTTTGTCAGCCAAAAAGCACTAAACGTAATAGGGCCTTCCTCTCTCTAGGCAATTCAGTTTCTATATCCCAGTTCAAAAAAAATAATTTTGTAAGTTAAAATAATTTGCTCCATCAAAATTTTTGACAAGGTACCTTGTAACATATTTCTAAATTTTAGTAACTCATTGCATTCCCCCAAAAATGTTCCAGGTTACCCCTGTTTCTCATCACACCTCCAGAAATTGCTATCCACCTCTGGGAAATTTCTCTGAAGTCCACTTGTGGCATAAAATCTTTCTACTTTGATTTGCAGTTTTCTGTTTGTGTTATATATATCACCATTTACTGTGTAGCTTTAATGTATCCCTTCAGAATGGGTAATCCTAAACCACCTCGCTCTGTGTAGTGACATCTTATCCCACATCACTCTTGTCTACTTTCCTACCCAAATACGTTCCTTCAGTTCTTTAATTATGGTCCAGAGCAGCTGCTTTGTCTGATTAAAAAATGCCTAATACCTATACAACATTAAGGGGGTAATAAACCTTTTCATTGCTTGGACCTAACTATACATATCCATAGTCAAGAGCTGAATTTATCACTCATTGTAGACCAAGAAAAAACAACTTTCGTTGTACAACAAGGAAAAGAATTTTTGAAAATGAAATTTGTTTCATATTAACTCCAGATGTTTTGGTGAGGAGTCATAGCATATTATACATCCTTGTCAGAAAAAAGCCATAATCACACCACTTCCCTTTGTGCTGCCTACTTGCATGAGACCATGTTCTGTGTTACGCTTCAAATAAATAAAAGCAAACAGAAAAAAAAATATTTGAGGTTTCCCTTGACTTTGCCCACTAAAATCATTCCTGTGGTTGAAAAATTCTGCAAAGCAACAATGGTCTGTTGTTCTCACTAAAATAAAAATATATGATTTATAGCTGATAGTTTGTCTTGCTACTATTTGAACTGATCTTAGTAAAATAAATATATTCAATTTACACCTTACATTTTGTGGAACTTCAACTAATATCTAGTGAAAAAAAATGATGATTATTATAGCCTAGGGGGGCTATGGTAAAGAGATGGTTCAAATCTTCTGGAATAGACATTGAAAGCAAATGCACCAAGGCTCGGAATCCCTGAACTGCATTCTTTGAAAATAACTTGCAAAAAAAAAAACACTTTTTAACTTTTTTTTTTTTTTTTTTTTTTTGCAGGAGGAGCTGACAGTAACTTCCTATGGAGGAAGTCTGATCATCAGCGAGTTGAAGCTCAAGCAGTCAAAGTTTGAGATGATAAGCTTTGTCCACCAGTAAGATAACTAGAATGGATTGCTATTAAACATGTAAATTTGTATTCATGCATAGGATGCTGATGTGATCATGTTATCCTGCTCTGATTTACAACTTTATTGCTTTTTTCTTTCTCACCCTTTATTTTACCCGTAGCTTGTGTTATCTCATAAAATTGTAATTAGTCATGTATGCCCAATATTTCTTCTTACATATCCATGTTTAATATTAGTGGTATACTGGATGTTTTATTTCTTTTTAACTCTGAGGCCAGAATGACAATATTGGTAACTTTGCCCTCAACCTGCACTGTAAATCATCTCTGCTTAGATTGACTCCCCCTTTTAACAAAAGTGCAAGTAAATAAACTGAAGATTGTCCTCTGTGGAGTTCTTCATTAAATCATTAAAGAGAAAAAAAACAGCTGAAGCATCCAAGAATCACTTTCTGCCTCTGTTCTCCTTTCTCTTTAAGATGTGAAAAGGTTCAAAGGTCTCTTTTGATTCAGTTTCCAGTAGGTGTCAGTATTTCTGAACGAGAGGTTGACTATGATAATATGCCATGCCATAAGCTGTAAGCAAGAGAAACTAATACTAAAGGCCATTAGGACTCCAGAGCTGACAGTAATGCCATCTAGTTAGCTGATGTCACTGCTGATGCCCTTAGTAGGTATGTCACAGAAGAGAAGTGAGATTGCCAGTATCTTTAACATTACTGTAAATAAAGATCCTCTTGTGCGCGTGCGAGTGCGCATGCACGCGTGTGTGTGTGTCAGTACATGTGTGTATGAGCTTTAAGTAAAAAGGAGCAAAACTATTGCAGTGTTTGTGTTGCAAGCTGCAAGAAATACTGCTGATGAAACTAATGTATAGAAATGTTTAAAGTACATAAGGCTGGCACACCGGTTTTGCATATCTTCTTTACTATATTATGCTACTTGATTAGCAGATACAACTTCAAAGTGTTGGATTCAACAAACAGACATGAACAGTTCAGACAGCTTCACATAAGTGCAATATAGTTGCCTTTTTTCAGTTCCTCATTTGGTCAGTTGGTTAAATTTGCTTATGCATATTGTAAAAGAAAATGTGTGTGTGTGTGTGTGTGTGTGTGTGTGTGTGTGTGTGTGTGTGTGTGTGTGTGTGTGTGTGTGTGTGTGTGTGTGTGTGTGTGTGTGTATGTGTGTGTGTGTGTGTGTGTGTGTGTGTGTGTGTGTGTCTGTGTGTGTGTGTGTCTGTGTGTATGTGTCTGTGTGTGTGTGTGTGTGTGTGTGTGTGTGTGTGTGTGTGTGTGTGTGTGTGTGTGTGTGTGTGTGTGTGCATCTGCATGTGTGTGTGTGTGTGTGTGTGTGTGTGTGTGTGTGTGTCTGTGTGTGCGTATGTGTGTGTGTGTCTGTGTATTAGTATGTTTGTGTACATGATTGTTGCGGTTTGTGTAAAAGTACTGCCTCGGTGACCTGATAAAGCATATTATAATCAAAGAGGAAGACTTTCTGCTGCGAATGAATGAAGCACAGCTGTTTGGCTAGGAACTGCATGACATTTCACTGAATAAAGAGGAAATGATTGATAAAAGTAATTCAAAGTAATTCATTCATTTTGGATCACCTTGCACTCTGTCCCACATGCAGCATCTGTCATATCGGAAGTGGGAAGCAAATATAATTTGATCATTTTAATAAGGAGAAGATACTATTTCAGTAACACTTAATATGAATGCATGTGCCTGAGGAAGGATAAAGGACCATGTTATTTATGTGTGTGCGCACTTGACCTTTTACATTAAATAGGGAACAATGTAATTTAAATGCATATAAATGGATTAAAGGGGATGCAAACTATGTAATGTTACCAGCTTACATCTACTGGCACTAGTCATATAGTGTTCTTATTTATGGTAGATTTATTTGTCTTTTGTATTTAAAGCTGCAGTATTCCTCAAAAAGAAAAAAAAAGTAACCCGATAGGTCTCTGAAACAATAGAATACATTCATTTTCCAAACACAACAGTCTCAAAATTTCATTTTTATATTTCTTTCGGTATATGAACAAGCAGTTTTTCTCAGACTGCAGACTTTCATGTTACTTATTCATTTACTAATAAAAAGCATTTATTTTCATATTTTTGCAGTACTGTATGTTACGTGGATTATGTAATGCAGTCATCTAAGTAAAAGCTGAAAGAAAATATGTTAAACAGTCAGTGAAAAGAGGCATTTTATTGTCAACAATCTTTAATGATTTTAGTCACTAGCTGCAAATTTTAAAATATCTCTTTAAAATGGCAAAGAGAATTTAAAACAGAAACTTACAATAATGAGAATTTTTTTTAACATAACAAGAATTCTTTTAACATATATGTGTGGAGACCATTGTTGATGAGGAAGCCCTCAAAAATGAAGTATCCTCTTCTGAGAAAAATAACTATTTATGCAGAAAATTTTCAATGGTACTTTACATCCCAAAGTGGCAGGCTAAAAGAAACAAGATGAATTATCTTCCTGAATATTAGTTTTTGGAGGGATGAGGAACAGATGCATGGGATAACAAACAGGAACAAGCTACAATGCATTGGCCTGCATTGAAATAGTAAGCAGTCAAGTAATGTTAAGAGAAGGTAATGCTAGCATGCTGAACATAATTCTTAATACAGTGGTGTGTGCTCATGTGTTAAGAAATGATAAAGCAAATTAAATATTGACCATTAACATTATGTGGTCATTATGCTCAGATTAGAATACGTGACTCACTTAGAAACATACAATCCACACTGAAAGGGAATTGGCTAGTTTGGATCAATTAAATAATTTGTCATAGGTCTCACCCTTTCAGCACAAGAAATCTGGACAAAACCAAAAATAATGGGGGGACAAAGGTCAACAATAGGGATATATTTAAATATTGCTCATAAACTGAGACATTTGCTAGAATAAAAGGTTTTGTGTTATCCTGTATTTTCTGAATTATATGAAGTATAAAACTCAAATCGCTGTCATTGTTTACTGGATACAGTCCTCACTGATTTGCCAGACAACTACCAATTTTATGAGGAACAGACCAAAAGTATGACGTAAAAATATGGACATTCTATAATAAGCTATACAGTTGAGAAGTGTGTTAGCATCATGGAAGGGCCTCGAAGATATTACAAATGAAATGCTTTAAACAAGGCCTCCTGAGAAGAGAAAATGGTTTTCCTTTTTGAGTGACTCTCACAAGGTATCAGGTAGAAACTTACTATAGTATGGATTTAAAAAAACAAGAGTGCCTTTCCAACAGTGAAGCAAAGCTCTCCTCTGTTTCTGAATGCCTTAACAGGAGTATTGAAACTTAAAACCGATGATATGTTCTGTAAGAGATGCTGTCTGCAAAACTGCATAAGACAATTGATGATCTGCAGTAAAGTTCAAGATTTGTGATGATTAGAATTTTAGGAGTTCTACAGCATATCCTGAACTGGGACCTAAACTGCTTCTTTGACAAATGTATTCATCAAGTAATTCCCCTACTACAGAAATATAACTTTGATATAAATGGTTCATCAAGTAGGCTTGTAGAACATGGTACACACAAGAGTCTCTGCCATGTGCAGATAACCATGTTCTTAGCTAAGGGAGTGGCTAATCAGCAACAATAGGAAGCATGATGGTGGCCCCCTGGGGGCTGATGAATATTCTCAAGAGCTGTATCAGTTATGACAAGGTAAAGCTGCAGAGAAGAGGAAATTTATGTTTGTACACCTGAATTATAATGTTTCAATACCAACTAAGTTCATGAAGGGCTAATCTCAAGAGCTGTATCTTAAGCATTCTTTTGGACTAGATGGGAAGTGGTCCCATGTGGCTCATTCAGTTTCTTCAGTGGTAGTCCAGTCAAAATGCAAAAGGAACAGCCTACATAAGAAAATGAAACTTGGACCAATGGATGGGTAATCAGAAATTCACCCCTAGTCTGGAACCTATGTCTGTGATGGACAGAAGAAGTCAGTAAATCACCCCCTATAAAAATCAAATTTATGGGTCACATTTGGGTTGCATGGTGGTTGTTAGCCTTTTATATAATTATGAATCTCTGAACCTATAAAGACAATGACCAAAGGAATCTTGTCAAAGATGTTAACCAAAAACATGACAGAAGAAGAACAAGAACCCAGAGGTGAAGAAGACATTAGTAAATATGTCACCATAGATGGAAAGTATCCAGCAACTCTGATACTTAAAAGGAATAATACTGCTCAACACCAGAGAGTGGACAGGGCACCTTCAGAAAATCCAAATCAAGGAATAATACTGCTCAACCCCAGAGAGTGGACAGGACACCTTCAGAAAATCCAAATCAAGGAATAATACTGCTCAACCCCAGAGAGTGGACAGGACACCTTCAGAAAATCCAAATCAAGGAATAATACTGCTCAACCCCAGCGAGTGGACAGGACACCTTCAGAAAATCCAAATCAAATGAACAGCAAAAAAAAAAAAAGAAGCATTAATTAGTGACATACTCATTTATAGTTTGAGCTGTATATTGTGCTTATTGGTCAGTTTGGATTACTTCTAAAAATGGAACAGAGGGAGGAAGGTTGGGCTGAGTACCTTTGTTGTTTGTTTTTTATTTTTCTGCTCTTTGTACCTAATAGATGTTAGATTTGCTCTAGAGGTAGGCATATTGAGAAGCTGTTTTCACTGAGTTACTGCAAATCAATAGATAGCAGATGTCTATGGGATATATATATATATATATATATATATATATATATATATATATATATATATATATATATATAAGACAAATCAAATCCATTACCTGTTTGGGTCAAGAAATGGTGTAACTTGGATCAGGTTCATTCATCCAGAAACTACTATCACAGGAGAGCTAGAATAAAAATTAGCTATTGTTAGACTGTCAGTTCCCTCTTACAGGTTGCTGCACTCTGTTTAATGGGTATTAATAGTAGCAAATCAGGACAATGCAGCTTACCCAAATGAGGATATAATGGAGATAGGAGTTATGATTTATGTCTTGAGGGTGGTGGCTGTAGGTGATCATATACAGATGGGGTTGCTGGTTTATCCAAGATATTTGGATAAGTAATTTCCACATTGTAAGTTATGAGTGACACATCTGGTGGATAAGCCATGTGATAACCTAAAGTTTCACTATTAACTTTTGATCTATGCATCTGTTGCCATAGATGGAATGACCTTCCTTGTTAAATGACAGTGTCTACTCTTTCATTTGCCTGGGAGTTGTTCAACTGGATAATCAGAGACATGTGAATAACAAACACAGAGGTACACCTGCAAGCACAATCTGGCTACATTTAGTACAGCTTGGGGAAGCAGAAGAAATACATCAAATTGCTTCAGTGTGAGCAATGCAGCCTGTGAAAGGTATTGCAACAGGGTTATCTGAAGTTATGCCCATGAAGGATAAGCTGAGTGTACACACCCTAGACACAATCCTGTCATGCCAAAAGAGTGGGTGCTCTTGGATGCAGCCACTATAATGAGGCTGTGTGTGTGTGTGTGTGTGTGTGTGTGTGTGTGTGTGTGTGTGTGTGTGTGTGTGTGTGTGTGTGTGTGTGTGTGTGTGTGTGTGTGCGTGTGCGTGTGAAGAGGGGAATGTAATGTAAGACTGAATGCACATGGGATGAACTGAATAAAAATGAGACAGTTGAAATGGCAGAAAATGGAGTAAATCAGAAGTAACTGTGAACTGAGACAGAAGGGAAAGTAGTGGAGCAGGTTAACCACTGCAAGTTATCTGGAAGGGTTCATTGAGGAGAAGGGAAGTCTGAATGACCAAGCCAAAGCTAGAATCACTGGGGCTGTAGTCAACTGGAACAGAGTGTCAAGGATAGTGCATCACAGATGAATGCCAAAGAAGCTGGAAAGCAAGCTCTACAAAACAGTGCCGTGATCAGTACTATTATATATTACCGCGGAAATAAAGGCAAAGCATTTGAAGAAGCTAGAGGTGATGGAGGTGACGTGCCTGAGTCTGAAGTAGAAACACACTGTGGAAAACATGAAGAAATGAGGATATTAGAGCAGAAGCCAAAGTTGCTTCAATTGCAGAGAAGGTCATAAAGAACAGATTATGGTGGCTCAGGCACATGTGCAGAAATCTGAAGACAATCTGGTGAAGAAGATTTGGGACAGTCAGAAGAAGGCATGAGGAAACAAGGGTGTCCAGCAAAGAGATGGATTCTCTGAGAGAAGAGCTGTCACATTTAGGCATGACTGTTCCAGAAGGTCAGAGAGTGGCACTGAACTGAGAAATGGTGTCAGCTGACTATACACAGCGACAGAATGTAGAAAATTTAAACAAGGAGGTTGTTTTTGATGACAGTGATGATGACAATGTTTGACACATCTTGCAGGCAAAGAGCGGTACTGAGGACTAATCACTGCACAGGTTGTGGTGTGGAAGTGGGCACTACACCTGACTGGGGATAGAGGAGGGTTTGGCATCTGCTTCCCTAGATCAAAGTGATATTATTATGATCCATCATCAGAAAATGGATTAGGCCGAGTGGCAGTATAGCCAAACCCTCACCTGGTGGACCCATGGTTGCTGTCACCAGGTGAGTGGATTTGTCATCTGTTCCAGGAGACACTTCATTTGGGCCATATACATGCCCACTCTTCTCCCAGCTGCAGCCTCTATCATCTACTCTAGCTATAGTTAGGCTACTTCAGGGAATAAAGCTGGGCTACCTGTAAGTGTGAGGCTAAGACCCCCTCCAGTGAGGCATTCCCAGCCTAATTACCCCCATACTCAAGAACTACAACCTCAGCAAGAGCAGACCATGTCTGAAACACATGCTGAGCAAATATATCGTCTTAACCTGTATTGAAGAAACTCAGTGGGAAGTTTGCCATATGTGAGTCTGTCCTAACAATGGGCTAAATATATTTTAAAACACATCAGCATTTACAAGTAAAACTAACTCTGGCCAACCAGTATTCTATTCTGCCTCCTACAGTTGGTGATATGACTGGTATTTAAATCTGCTTATGCTGAAATAGAAAGAGTCACATCAGAAAATATTGGCAAGGGTAATATAAGATATCCAAAGAACACATGCAAGCAACAATCCCATGTAAATGCTCTATCTCTGTGACAGGCATCATGCAGGTATGTGTCTTGTGTGTATACATTAACATCTTCTTCTTCTTTCGGATGCTCCCATTAGGGGTCGCCACAGCAGATCATCTGTTTCCATTTCTTCCTGTCCTCTGCATATTGCTCTGTCACACCACCCACCTGCATGTCCTCTCTCACCACGTCCATAAACCTTATCTTAGGCCTTCCTCTTTTACTCTTACCTGGCAGCTCCATCCTTAGTATCCTTTTCCCAATATACCCATCATCCCTCCACAGCACATGTCCAAACCAACATAATCTTGCCTCTCTGGCTTTGTCTCCAAACCTTCCAACCTGGGCTGAACCTCTAATATACTTATTCCTAATCCTGTCCACCCTCGTCACACCCAGTGCAAATCTTAACATCTTTAACTCTGCCATGTCCCGCTCTGACTCCTGCCTTTTTGTCAATGCCACTGTCTCCAACCCATATAACATAGCTGGTCTCACTACCCTCTTGTAGACCTTCCCTTTCACTCTTACTGGTACTCGTCTGTCACAAATTACTCCTGACACTCTTCTCCACCCACTCCATCCAGTCTGTACTCTCTTCTTCACCTCTATTCCACACTCACCATTACTCTGAACTACTGATCCCAAGTATTTAAACTCATCCACCTTCGCCACCTGTACTCCTTGCATCCTCACCATTCCTCTATCCTCCCTCTCATCCACACACATATATTCTGTCTTAGTCCTGCTGACCTTCATTCCTCTTCTCTCTAGAGCATATCTCCACCTCTCCAGGGTCTCCTCCACCTGTTCCCCACTCTCACTACAGATCACAATGTCATCACATTAACATACTACACATAAACATGGTCCTGTTACACACAGGGACACAACAGAAATTATGCTAGTACCATGAGATGTTTCAGTGTAACTCTGCCCTATAGCAAATCCCTGTAGTCAGTAAAAATGTTATTTGGCAAACTTTCAAAACAATGAAAATACTTTTACTTGTCTAACAAAATTCAAAATGAACTTTCTGCAATATAATATAATGTTACTTTATCTGCTTTGCACAAAAACTTTGCCCATCCTTCTACTATTAGTCTGTCCACTGTAGTAAACAAAAATTCACAAATTTCATCTTTATTACCACATGCCGTGCCTTCATATTCTAAGACAAATAGCTTTACTAAGAATTCCTTTTGGGGATTAATGAAGTCTGAATATCTCATAATAAAATGTAAAAGGTTCCTGCAGAACCCACTTTAAATGTAGTTTGCATATGTCAATAAGTGCTACCTGACCCTGAACTCCACAAAGTTACTCCGTGTATTTTCTAAGCTTATGTTGACACATAGATGCCAAGAGCAAGAACAGCCTTTGATACAAAAATATTGCTTTCCACTGACATTACCATTCTGGGTAATGGTGCTTAACATTTGCATCCCAGGCACACCTTGCATGGGGAGCCTCAGCATGGATGCCATAGATATAAATATGTAGCACAGGTGCTAATGATTACTCCAGTGTAGCTTCCTGTGTGTTCTCAGGACAGAGCACTGCTATGGTGACAGTGGTACAGGCTAGTTCAAGACAGCAGGATGTCATTGGCACCAGTGCAGAGGCTTTCAGTGGTGATGAGACACAGGTACCTGAGTCACAGTTAGGGGACACAATTATACTGTCTCCATTCTGGGTGGGTATACACATACAGTACTGAGTGAAGGTGTAGTATCACCAACACATGAACCTGAGGTTGTACAGTCTGAGCATTAGCAGTTCCCACTAGAGATGGTGTTTCATTTTCTCCCAGTGGCTCTAGTAAAAGGTGAGTCTGATGTGGGTATACCCATTGTTGATTAGTCTGTAGAGGTGTCTAATGCTGTCATATGTAATAGCTCACCCCTAACATGCAAGAAAAATTTGGGATCAGTCAGCAGATATGACAAACTATCATGCAGTCATAATCTGTTGTAATGCAATCCTAGTGCAGCAAGCCAGGAGAGTGACCACTGGCAATGGTCAATAACTCAGACTTCAACCCCATTCAAGGATGAAATTGTCCCTGATACCAAGCATTCAGTGTCATGCAACTCTCACCTGCACCACCTATGTCATACTCCCCTCATCCTATGTATCTGTTGACTACTATATATCATTGTGTCCTTACTTATGACATGCTCCTCTCACCCCGCGAATGTATTGACTACCATATATCATTGTACCCCTACCTATGCCATGCTCCTCTCAACCTGCATATGTATTGACTACCATATATCATTGTACCCCACCTATGCCATGCTCCTCTCAACCCACGTATGTATTCACTACCATATATCATTGTAACTCCACTTATGCCATGCTTCTCTTACCCTGTGTATGTGTTAACTACCATATATCATTGTATCCCTACCGATGCCATGCTCTTTTCACCCCATATATATCTTGGCTACCATATATCATTGTACTGTCACCTATGCCATGCTCCACATACCCTGTGTATGTGCTGACTACCATATATCATTGTTACCCCACCTATGCCATGCTCCTCTGACCCTGTGTATGTGTTGACTACCATATATCATAGTATTCTAACCATCTGTACACATGATAATGACTGTGACTCATACCTCTCAACTTCTTACAGCAAGAAATCTGGACAAAGCCATAAATAAAAGTGGGTCTAAGGCCCAAAAATAGGGACATTTTTTAAATATTGCTCTTACAAACTTAGAAAGTTGATAAAATAACAGATTTTGCATTGGCATAAATTTTTCTGAAGGGTATGAAGTTTGAAACTCAAATGTCTGTCATTACTTTCTAACTTCGATCTTTAATGATTTCCACTAATTTGCCAGAAAACCACAGTTCGATGAAAAATATGAGTTCTGGACATTCTGTGAAAATCTGTACAATTGAGAGGTATGCAGTGTTACTCCCTGTGGCCTGACAATGCACTGAGCAGCATAGCCAAATGCTATTTTTATTTTTCCTCCTCCTTGACACCCATAAGACCCTGCCCTGATGGCTTAATTTATTTGCACCAAATTTATCTATTCATTCTGTGAGGGCAGGAACCAAGCATTACAAGGCTATGCAAGAGCCATATGTCCCATTTGTTTCAGCCTGGGAATCAACTATTGGTCCAGCAAGAGTTATGTGTTAGGTAGCAGGTTAGTCTGCAGGTCCTGTAGAGCGACCTAGCCATCCCTCCCCAGTCCTAGTGCAGCAAGTCAGGAGAGTGACCCCTGGTCATAGTCAAATACTTAGACTTCCACCACATTAAAGGATGAAATTGTCCCGGATACAGAGCACTCAATGCCATGCAACTCTCACCTACACCACCTATGTCTTATTCCTCTCATCCTGTGTATCTTTTGACTACCATATATCATTGTATCCTTACCTATGTCATGCTCCTTCCACCCCGTATATGTCTTGGCTACCATATATCATTGCACCCTCACCTTTGCCATGCTCCTCTTACCCTATATATGTATTGACTACCATATCTCATTGTACCCTGACCTATGCCATGCTTCTCTCACCCTGTGTATGTGCTAACTACCATATATCATTGTACCCCCACCTATGCCATGCTTCTCTCACCCTGTGTATGTGTTGACCACCATATATCATTGTACCCCCCACCTATTCCATGCTCCTCTTAACCTGTGTATGTGTTGACAAACATATATCATTGTACCTCCACCTATTCCATGCTACTCTTACCCTGTGTATCTGTTGACAAACATATATCATTGTTCCCCCACCTATGCCATGCTCCTCTGACCCCGTGTATGTGTTGACTACCATATATCATTGTATCCTAACCATCTGTACACATCATAATTACTTTGACTCATACCTCTCAACCTCTTACAGCAAGAAATCTGGACAAAGCCATAAATAAATGGGGGTCTAAGGCCCAAAAATAGGGACAATTTTTAAATATTGCTCTTACAAGCTTAGAAAGTTTATAAAATAACAGGTTTTGCAGTGACATAATTTTTCTGAAGGTTATGAAGTCTGAAACTCAAATGTCTGTCATTATTTTTTAACTTCAATCTTTAATGATTCGCCACTTATTTTCCAGAAGACCGCAGTTCTATGAAAAATATGTGGCAAAAATCTAGACATTCTGTGAAAATCTATGCAGTTGAGGGGTATGCAGTGTTACTCCCTGTGGCCTGGTAATGCACTGAGCAGCATAGCCAAATGCTATTTTTATTTTTCCTCCTCCTTGACACCCATAAGACCCTGCCCTGATGGCTTAATTTATTTGCACCAAATTAATCTGTTCATTCTGTGAGGGCAGGAACCAGGCATTGCAAGGCTACGCAAGAGCCATATGTCCCATTTGTTTCAGCCTAGGAATTAACTATTTGTCCACAAGACTCATGTGTTAGGTAGCAGGTTAGTCTGCAGGTCCTGTAGGGTGGCCTAACCATCCTTCTCCCTAGGTCTTTCCTAAGTCACAACAGCTGC
Source organism: Protopterus annectens (assembly GCF_019279795.1). Taxonomy (NCBI): domain Eukaryota; kingdom Metazoa; phylum Chordata; order Ceratodontiformes; family Protopteridae; genus Protopterus; species Protopterus annectens. Next base: position 168,205,663 of record NC_056745.1, on the reverse strand, counting down.
CTAGCTTGGACCAAGATGTGTATGCTCACACACAATCTACCTCCCCCCAACTCAGAGGTGCCATGCCTCTCTCACAGGTGATAATGCACCAGTGGATGCTACCTGTGTGGCAGGCTACGCTGCATCTCCCTCCCCAGCACAGGCAAGCTAGTACTGATCCCTTAAACTTATTCCCCTCCTACCTCTCTTCAAGTACTTGTGCTGCCAATTGAGCACAGGTTTACCTGGGCCAAAGTCAGAGCTTCAACTCTGTTTGCCAAACTGGAGCAAGGTATGGCCTATTATTATCACTGCATGCATCATGATTGTTCTCTGACATTGCAATGTCACTGTGTGCTCATATGGGCCCATAACTCTGGAGAAGATGTTTCTGCTTTATCTGAACAGCTAAATACTGCACTAATTACTGTCAGGTAAGGTTTTACCTCTATTACTCGCCATTGTTCTACCTCACTCTTTAGCCATTTGTGAGCATTGTCAGACAGTGCCTGCATCCTGGGTTTGTCCGGCCACTTCCCTCACCAGCATATCATGTAGCATGCAACATACTAGAAACACTTATGGGGTGTTGCAGGATCATACTGGAGCTCCCGCAGACATATGGGGGCACAGTGGTGCAGTGGTTAATGTTGTCACCTCACAGCAAGAGGTTCTCTGCTTTGATTCTCAGCTGGGATGGCTTCTGTGCAGAGTCTGCATGTTCTCCCTGCATTTGCATGGGTTTCCTCTGGGTACTCCAGTTTCCTCCCACATTCCAAAAACATGCATCTTGAGCACTTCTCCCCAGGCCTTCACTGAAAATAGACTCTGTCCTAGTCAGACCTTCCTGGTCAAAAATGTTAAATAAATAAAATATCAAGGCAGCAGTAGAGGACAGTGAGTGACCCAAAAACACACTGTGTGTGTATGTGTGTGTGTGTGTGTGTGTGTGTGTGTGTGTGTGTGTGTGTGTGCAGCGATGTACTGGTGTTTGGCCATGTTTTGTCATTTCTGTACTGGCATCATAAACCAAGGCTGTTGCTGATATCCAATGTAATCTGCAAACATTTTAAGAATGCAGGTGGTTAATCCATTTGGCCATATACATTTACATTTGCATTAGCTACAGCGCCTACACTAAACAGCTAAATGGTCCAGCGGAATGTCAATATGCAGGAATTGATAATATTGCTGAGATGTGTGCTATATATTTAAAAAAATGCACACTGGCTATGTGCTGTTTGGGCTCTTTGGATATGATTCCATGTACATCACACAAGATGTAACTCTTCCCAGAAAGGTAGCCTTTCCTGTTCACAGACTTTTACAATTGTAGATCAGGTGGGGTTCTTTATTGCTACATTTGTGGAATCTATATCACCCAGTATCTCAGGGAGGTGGCTACAACTATAGAAGTCATGCATAGTATTAGCTGCTTCTCACAATGTGCTGTGACACCATATGCACTCCTTCATGTGTACAAGCATCATGTCAAGGAGGCTGAGTAATCTAGAAGTAGGTGCTTGTGAAATACCATGCATGTCCCTTACTGGTCTCTGAAAAAGCCCTGTAGCTACAGCAAGAAGAGATATACATATCCTGACCTCCACAAGTAAGGGAAGGCCACACATTCCTATAAGTTCTGTGTGTGGGTAACATCAATCGAAAGATGTACAATAGCTTCTCTGCTCAGAACATATCAATCAGCTATTGATCTGTGAAACTGTGGTATGCCGCCTACTGGTGCTACCATTTCCTTTGGCACCGGATGCCACCTGAGTCAAATTGGTGGCAAACATCAACAACAAATATATGCTGATGCATGACTGATGCTGCTAACCTTAACATTCATACTACCTGTCACTTAGAGTCAGTACAGTACGTACCACTGAGCCTTTCCGCTACATGTAACTTTGAATCTTGACTATGTTCACCTCATGCATGCCTGCACCTCATTAGGACCTCATTTTTAAACCCGGTGCCATCTGTATGCAGTTATGCTGTCATCTGCACACTTCTTCTGCAATCCATTTGTAGTTCCTGCACTGTAGTGCAGTATGGAACTATGAAATGATGCCATACTAAATGTGGCTGATTGACACCCAGCAACAGGTCGCACACTCACCTTTGGTGCAGGAAGACCAGAAAGCTGGAGGTTATATTCCCACTCCAAGTGACTGGATTACTCACACTGCAGCACTGAGGGGGTGCACCATTGAGTGTGTTGTCCTGGGTGGGTGTGCACCATTGAGTGTGTTATCCTTTGGCTGAGATTTAAAAACGCGGTCCAATATGCTTGAGTTGGTGGCAGCTCAGGTGGATGTCAAAGATCCTATGGCACCTATCAAAAATAGTCGAAGTTCCCCATTTCCCTGGTCAAATTTCCCCTACAGTCTAAATACCCCTCTGGGTCTCCACAGAAAAGATGCCAATAGCCTAGTGGAACTAATCTTGTCAACAAAGCATAAATAAATAAATAAATAAATAAATAAATAAAAGTTTAGAAAACAGACGGTTTTGTCATTATACAATGTTTCATAGTCATTAGCTCACCACTGAAAAATGGGATTTTCTAGGATACTTAAGTGAAGTCTCTTTAACTCAGTTACATCATTTCCTTTAATAGTTTGATTGCATAAATCATGGCAATTCACTCTCAAACAAAGTTTGCTAATAGATATCAACACCAATACAGTTGCATACATTAATTCCCAAGTTAGTCACGTATCATTAATGTTCTGATGAAGGTACAGTTTGTATTTGGGACAGGCATATCAGTGTGATACTCACATATTCTGTTACTGTGCACATCAGTTTACATAAGATTTGACATAACAAACCAGGAACTGTTTTAATCTCCAGAATATTTGATGGGCTGTGCAATGTTTATCTTACATCATAACTCTTCAGAAAGTCTTCTTAGTGTTTTTTTTCATGTTTTATAAGTTCAAATTTGATTTGTGCAAATAAAAATATATATATATTCAACTACTGTAGTGGAAAGTAAAGAAACAAGCTTAATTTCAATTACACAAATAACTTTAATAAACCAGTTAGCACATTCATTGTGACAGAAATGATTTCTTCAGACTGATTCACAACAGCAGACAACTTATATAGGATTACAAAATCACATGCCATTAATAAAAATCACATGATTATTCAAAAACATTCATAAGCGCATATCTAATTTTCACTTCCACATCCCAGGTACGTATTGTATTACTTAAAGTGCAAGAGAATTCAAGGAACCTGGCAAACTTCAGACCTGTTTTATTATTAAATCTTAATAATGAAATGTTTGCTAAAGACCTGGCTAAGCTAATCAAGGTGCTTTATTAATGACAGACACGGTCTGGGTAACTACTTGTTCTATCCATGCATAAAACCAAAACAAGGGGAAGTGGTTCAGGAGTCATCTTATTTGATATAAAGAAAACCTTCTATTTCTTTATGTTGTCAATTCTGTTTTTTTTTTCCACACTTTTATTTTATTGTATTTTTCAACATTTAATATGCAAAAACATACAACTTGACATACCTTCATGAACAGATTAACCCTGAACTATCAAGTAACAAGATAATGCCTTTCAAGTACTAGTCTTGGATGACAAAGTTCTATTACCTAAAGAAAATGGTTCATTTATACAATTAAATTAAATGTTTGGAGTAATACATGGATACATTTAGAGTAAGTGGTACATAGCAGGATTCATTTACACATACTATATACAACTATTTACATATAGTGCTACAATTATTGAAGTCAGTGAGTGATCACTTCATTACAATGACAGTCAAAAATGAAATCATCAGAGACTATTACCTGTTAGAATCCCATGTCAATTCTGTTTCAAATAATGGAGAAGAGAGACTTAAGGGTGAAATTTAAAACATGGAAACAAGGGAAGGCAAAATACAGAGGGCTGCAAGGTAAGGTTATTTCATCTCACAAGATATTGTCTAAACAATGGAGGAGTTTGAAGGAAGGATATTAAGGCCTATAAGAGGTTTGTGTAGGAGGGGAAAGGATAATGGGATTTTCAAGGCAACTGTCAATCAGGCAATTGAAAAGGACCTTGGGAACCTATCATGGAGGTAGAATTCCCAAGTATTTAGGCCTGGCAGTCAATCGCACTTTGGAGTTCACCATCAGAAGAAATGTAAATCAAATTGGTCAACAAAATCTCTGTACAACTTACTGTGGTGGTTTAAAATTTAATGTAAACAGCAAGGGTGAGCACTGTAAAAGCTAAGATACTTCTTTTGTCTTACATTTGTTAAAGCAAGAGCATATTCTACACAACTACTTAGGGCAATTCAGGACTCTACAGACCACCTAGTTTTTGGCACTCAAGTTAACCCTCTAAATATATGGCCTATAGGCCAATTCAATTTGAAGCATGAGATCTTCTGCAACATTTCAAGCCAGTTGCCTATCATTCAGTTTGGTACAACACATTAAAGTGTTAAATGAAGGAAAAAGGCAGTAAGAAGAATTAAATTCATAAATCATAAGGAGAAGAATATATGCACAGTACATAGTAAAAGGAGTGGATGGCAGACCTTGCAACAAGAGGCAGTTTGTAGTAGGATGAAGAGTGTAATTAAAATTGGCAAGAGCCTAGCATAATGGATATCAGACCTAATTAGAAGAAAAGGATATAGTTGGAGCATGAAAGCACTGTCTGGAAGTATGTAAGAGTAGCAGTAGATAATGTGAGTTCAAGAGGATTCAAAAGGTGCCTAATCTCATTTGAGACTCTTATACTTGAAAATAATATATCTCTTCAGTATGGATTTACATATCAGCAAAATAAGTCTGTATTATTAGACAGAACCAGTAAGAAAGATAATGTCAGTGGGAAAGTTACAGCTTGGTAGAAGTAACAAGGTGTCTGTATGGGCAGAGGAATCACCATCTACTTTGATGCATGGGACGATAGGAGTCTAGCTGTATGTAACAAACTACAGAAGTCAGAGTATAAACAGAACTGCCTTCATTTACTAGATACTCAGTGGAATGAGGTGTGGAACAGGGTTAGGAGACTGAGAAAACAAAAAAGCATCTGCAACCAACATTTCTCTAGACTACTGACTCCTTGCAAGCATCTTAGAGGTGGCAGAAAAGAGGGCTCAGAATGTTGCACATACAGGCCATTGATGCGAATGTTTATATGTTCTGGGCTTGTCCTCACACCCAAAGTACTTAGCTACAGGCCTGGGAGATATGTGTGGAAATATTCAATGAACCACTTGACCGGAAATATTCAATAAGCCACTTGACCAGAAATACTCAATAAACCATTTGAGAGTGGACCATCACAACTGAGATGCTATATTTTAACCACTTGCAAGATTATATTAAATTATTACATAGAATAAATTTTTTTTTAAAGGAGGATAACAAAGATTTTTATTCATCCCTGCATGGGAAAGTCATTTTAGATTCTTTGATTTTTCAGTACAGTGATATAGCTGTACTTTCATCTTGCAAGACTATTAACCAGTGTTAGAATGTTTTATCAGCATGGTTACTTCCATTTTCCCTATGACAAGATGACATTACTTGTCCAAAAAATTAATATTTACTGTTTCATGAAGCATTTTCTTGTGATTACTGTTCATATGACATTCTGCAAGACTATTCTTTAATTTCTTCCCATTTTACATGTACACTGCAGTGTTTTTAAGGTTTATATCAGACTTTAAATGGGTGACAGTTCTGGAAATGTATTATTCATGCAACAAAATGTTTGTAAAGTCTTGTTAGCTGATAGTCAATTGGAGTAATCAAAGTTCACTATATTCATAGTCCTAAGTGTGCAAGTGCATTTTGTTTCTGAAAGAAAATGTTACCTTCCTGAAGAAGGTAATTATAATAGTGATGATGGTGATGATGATAATAATAATAATAATAATAATCATTTAATAAAATCCCTTCCACATATGTGAACCCTTGATATTTTGTAAAGGGTGGGTATAAAAGGCAGTAGCTATATTCCTGCAGACTGACAACAACATCTTGCAAACCACAGCCATACATCACTGGTAAACAGAGTGCTGCTCACCTGACAGGTGTGTTCCCATAGATAATTATGAACCATGCATTCCTGACATAGGGCAGATATCAGCTGCAGAATTCAGCCTCAAGGAAAAGTGCTTGTTTGCAGTTTGAAAAGTTTGAAAAAGAGCAAAGCATAGCTTTATTATGAATTATGATAGTAGTAATGTACTCATATTCTAAACTTCAGGCTTATTCACATGTGTGGGCCCAAATACTGTGCAAATAAAATATAAATAGGAAATACAGAAATACAGTCACTTAAATTTACACTTGAATGAGAAGTACATTAAACACAATACAAGGAAACAATAAAAGAACATAAATGATAAAGCACAAATGGTTTATAGAGTACATTATTACCAAGTAATAAAATTACTCGTAGGAATATGTGTCTGAGGCAGGTATGAACTTGATGCAAATCAGTGGTATATGAGGCAGGTGTGATGGCACATTAGAAGCATCACAAATTTCCCAGAGGTTACCATGATCCAACAAGAGGATCTGTCTCAAACAAATTGTTGGTGTCAAAAACATGGACTGAAACTAATAGCCAAGAAACATACAGTTATATTATTTTGCAAGCGTGACTCCTTTTGTAAGTATCACATTGACAGCAACCTCCTGAAAACTGATCTCATAGGTAAAGATTTGGGAATCAATTCTGACAATGAACTGTCCTTTGATAATCATGCGCCTACTATAGTAAGGAAGTCCTTTTTCATCAGAAGGCATATATTGAAGGACACTGCATGCAAATCCAAGGACATAATTGTTTCTATGTGCTCAGCACTCATCAGGCTGATAATATGGGTATAATTCTCATTTTGATGTATACCTCTCTAAACATTAGTCACAGCTGGAATGGCTATGATGCTTCATCACAAAAAGTCAAGGACCTAAATCATAATAACTATGCAGAATGCCTCAAAGTTTTATCTCTATCTTCTTGATATCATGCAAGCTACTGACAGGCAACAACTGTTCCATCTATAGAACCTCACTAGACCCTGTTCTGTAACACTTATTTCACATTCAGAAGTCCAGTAATATCAGTCAATAAAACCTGTTCAAGGGAGAGCAATCTGTTTTGCAACATTAGCATAACATATTGGAAGTCTATATCACAGAGAATGCCACTTTTATGGAGTGGGCTTCCCCTCCATGTAAAACACAATACATTTCTTACTCCATTCAAATGTAACTAAAAGAAGTGTGTGTGTGTGTGTGTGTGTGTGTGTGTGTGTGTGTGTGTGTGTGTGTGTGTGTGCGTGCGTGCGTGTGTGTGTGCGTGTGTGTGTGTGTGTGTGTGTGTGTGTGTGTGTGTGTGTGTGTGTGTGGTAGTGCAGTGGTCAGTGGTTAACGTTGTTGCCTCACAGCAAGAGGTTCTCAGGTTCGATTCTCAGCTTGGGTGCCTTCTGTGAAGAGTCTGCATATCCTCCTTGCATTTGTGTGGGTTTCGTTTTTCTCCCACAGTCAAGACATGTGTCTGGATCATTTCTCTCCAGGCGTTTGCTGAAAATAGTCTCTGTCCTAATTAGACTTTCCCAGTCAACAAATGTTAAATAAATAAATATATAGATAGATGGATACATCTATTTATCCCCTGCATTTTTTCAAACATACATTTAGTCGACAGATACTAGAGGTTGTATATAATGCCAAACGTACAGATAGACAAAGGTCAAAAATTTGATAGTATGTTTCATGTACAGGTAAGTGGAGTTGGGAGGTATGAGTGTCTGTGCATTTATTCAAGTGTTGGAGCTAGGGTCAGGAATATGTGAGGGAAAGGTTTTCTATGTTTGTGTGTAAGTGTGTGTGTGTGTTTTTCAGGGTTTAGGTAGGGGTTAGGTAAGGTGATAGTGTGTTTGTGTGTCTGAGGCTGTCTTGTGTTACAGGAAGGTTTGTTTTAAGGTAAGGTGTATGGTTAAGGTTGGGGAAAGGGGTAAGGCTAGGGTTAGCACCAATTACTAAACCGGTACAGGTGGGTGTCAACTAATAAAAAAGGTTATTGGAAAAAAATAAAAGGTTTGCAGTTTTGATTTACTATTTTAATGTGCAGGTAATACTCCTGCAGCTAACCATTCACATGTATGTCACTTGACTGATGTTTAATAATCCACTAACTAGTCGAAATGTCTCCTTCTCTGAGCAGCGTGTTCTCAGAAATGACAGTTGTGTAACATCTCATGACCCACCCCCACCAACACTACAATTGCAGTCACACTCAAGTTTCTGTCCATTAGATCTAATTTTCTTATCCCTATAACCATCCAATTTATCTGACATATTTGCCAATCCCATCTGTCGACAAATGACCCACCTTTACAGCCCCTCTGAATGACAACATACCTGCACACATTTCCTCACCTTTAAAAAACGATTTTACAACCATTTGATTGATTGAATATCATTAGACTGCTTAAGCCTAACAGCATACAGCATAGCCAGCTCATTGGAGTAGAAGAATAAAGTCCTGAATATAACCTAGGTGATTTGTTTTTGACTCACAGCCTTGGCATCAGGAGAACCAGCTTAGGGGGAGGACTAAAAGGGGTTATACCTGCTTGCCTCTCCTATGGAGGATTGGATGAGTACATATCTGATGGCATGGAATTCATAATAATTGTCCTCAGTGGCAACCAGAAAAACATATGTGCTGCACCTGCGCTAAGATTCTGGAACATTGGCAGTCTTATACTGTTTGTGTGAGCGATGGACAGCCCTGTACAATGGTCACTGCACATGCTTCTCAGGTATACTCACTACAGGGAGTTAAGGCTTCTGGAAAAATACCTCTCCCACCATGTAAGATGGTACCACTCTCAGCAACTGGTTCTTAACCTGAAAGGAATAAATAGGGCGAAGGGCTCTCATCCCAAAACAGAGAGAGAGAGACATGAATGACTCAGTAGGTAGACAGGAAGTAGGCCTGCTGGTAGAAAGTAGATTCGTGGAAAATGATCAAGCAAAAAAAAAAAAAAAGAAAAAAAGAAAAAAGAACACAGTATATAGAACTCCGTGTAAGAGTGAACAAATACAAACAGTTTCCTAGGTTTGTCTGTCCTGATATTTAACTGAGAATTTTTTGGGGTTACACATGACATTTTTGTACTTCTTCAAGAGGTTGAAAAAGTACTTTTTACTAGTCCTTTGAATGTGTGCAGCTTTATACAAGGTAAAACACATAGCCATTTATGTGTATCCTACTGAGAGTTTATATATCATCGTCCTGTTACACAAGAACTGATTTTTGTAGCTGATGTTCTTGATTTTGTGTCATCCATATTGTTGTCTTACTCTGCTACATAGCAACAACATTTGGGAATAACCTGTGAACCAGTAAAGCGTCTGTGATGTCATGCTATCTGATACTGATTTAGTCTCCATTCAGCATTCAGCGTTATGCTGTACTCAGTGTCCCTGTAAACAGAATCCCCTTAACATGTCATGGTGTTTTTATCTAGCCAAGGTTACAGACTGAGATAATTTGTCAGGAATTGTTAATCATCTTCATGAAAGCTACATGACACACTGTTTATAAAATGGACATATAGCCTGCTAAGTGAATGTATATAATAAACAGAATGTTTTTACTGACTCATACAACTTGTTTTTTGTTTGCCATATTTCTGTTACTATCCTTATTTTAATAACTGATTTTGAATGTGTCCCACATACCAATTACACTGCATGTTAAGAAACTGTTGCATAACACTGCTAAGTCGATATGTGCATGCTTTTCTAGTTTTTCTGCTTTGTGTAGCAAATACTACCTATCAAGCCTCTCAAAGTGCAAGAAATCTGGACAAAGCCAAAAATAATGGGGTGGAGGAACTTCTTCTTCTTCTTCTTCTTCTTCTTCTTCTTTTGGCTTTTCCTGGTTAGGGGTCACCACAGCGGATCATCTGTCTGCTCATGATTGGCAGTAGGGTTTTACAGTGCCAAATTGCCAGCCTGGCACCCAACCTTCTACAGAAGGCACACATACGCACACACTCACACCTAGGGCCAATTTAGAGTGTCCAATCCACCTACTGCATGTCTTTGGGATGTGGGAGGAAACCAGAGCAGGTGGAACAAAGGTCAAAAATCAGGCACAGATTTCAAAAGGTGTTTTTATAAATTTAAAAAGTTGTTAGAATAATATAATGTATTTAGAAAGCATGCTGAAGCTTATAAAGGCCCCCTGGGTCATTATCCTAATAATTACATAAGAATTTATGAAAGTTAGGTATTCAGGTTATTTTTGTTTTTATTTTTGGAAATATGTATATATTTGTCTTTATTCAAAACTTATGATGTTAGAAATGATTATAAGGTAGATGTTTGAAAGATTAGTAAAGGTAATGTTAAAGATTGTTGGCAATTTATTTTCTATGCCTAAGCATCCTTGCTAGATCACTGCATAAGTATCCTTGTTACATTACATAACAGTATTCTACTTATTTTGTTATTCAAAACTCATTTATTCTGAAGTGTAAACCCTTTTCTCTTTTTTCCATGATGCAGTTTGCCTTTAACCTTTGGTCGTTAACAGTTCATTGAGATGAAATCTTATGATATTAATGCAACTATTCACTTGTCACAGTACCACGTTACCACTGATTTTTCTGTAAACAACTTGTGCTCATATCTGTGCTGTAGCCTTAATATGTTGCATGTTACTTATTATGTCGCACTTGTAATTTATTGTTTAGTATCACTCTGACTAAACTACACATAAGATTATGCACTCATTCTAATGCGTTTAATACTTTAGTTTGCAAAAGCAGGTCAGAACAAATTCTGTTGCTTATGAAAATAGAATACTTGAACCGGTATTAGTCAACACAGAGAGTCTTACTAACAAATTAAACCTAAACCTCTCATGGAAAATCCAATTAGGCTTTTACTGTTTTTGACATTTATAGTGTTGCAATGTGAATCTGAATAAAATGGACAAGGTTAACCTTGCTAAAGTATTAAATGAGTACTACTGAATACAATAACACACTATGGATGGAGTTTTTTTAAAAACAAATGTAACCAATATCTCAGTTAAACTAATGTAAGTCAGAACAGCAGGGGGGATAAAGATAGAGTTATTTTGTGGAACCTTAAGATAGTAACTCATCTCAACAGTAAAGAAGGGACTATAAGACATGTAAAAGAAACCTTACTGAAATGAACTAAGAGTGCCTAAATGTCCTCACTTGGGAATTTAGAGAATGGTCAGTATGAAAGATAACAGTAAAAGTGTTATAAGGATGTTAACTCCCTTTGCAAGTTTACTGTATATCCTGGACCAATTATTATTATTAATGATAGATAGACTTGTTATTAGAAATGATTGAAGTCTATCATGATTCATTTACTATATTTATTGTTCTGGATGATGAGGGAATTAGTTTTGTATTCTCTTCTGAAGTAACTATTGACTGTTCAGTTATTCAGTAGGATGATATTAACAAAGCCATTGTTAGGGTAACACCACATGCTCTACGCATTCCACTGGGATTTCTAGTCAAATGGTTAAGCTGTTATTAAATGATGAACAAGATCCTTCAGAAAGCTTCCGTTGCAATTGACTGAGTGAGGTCACATATGGCCTCACTGTTTATGGGATGAAATAAACAAGACTTATCAAACTGGGGACCAGTTAGTCTTACCTCAATAACTGGAAAAGAGACAAAAAAAATGCTAATTGATGTAATATATAGATTTACATACATCTTCTGTTAGGAAGGATGTGAAACATGTCACCACTGTCATCCTCCCTGCTTTCAGGGAGAACATTTTAATCTGTCTGTTACCACTTAGTATGAAGCACATATGAGATGCATCTTATACTGTCAAATAATTATTACAAATTGTTTTCAAAAGTATTATAGAGTGTGAAAGCACCAATGTCATATATATCTGCAGGGAAGCCAAACCACCAGACTTTACAACTAAAGAATTTTAGGTAGCCTTTGATTCATTTTCCTAAATTGTAATCTCATACTGGTAGAGTATGGCCTAAGAAAACCAGACTTTATGGACTGCAGTGCAAGTATTTTCAATGTGTGCATCTTTCTTTTAATCCTCCCTCTAACAGAAAGACAAACATTCACAAAATGACAGGACACACAATGCCTCAATACGTCCAGCCTTATCCATGGCATCCAAATTCCTTTCCATACTGGAAAGCTTTCTTAAAACCCGTAGGCTGAGTCATTTTATAGAGAAGGTAGGTAAAAAGAATGTTATTTTATCTAAAGAACAGAGTTCAATAAATGGTGAGTACTACGTACGGCATCACTAGGGGCTCCTATGTCTTTTTTAAGAAAGGCTGCCCATGGAAATCTAAAAGCTGAGTACATAAAAATAAATTATTTATGCAGCATCAGGCTTAGGTTCAGAATGGTAATGGACACAGCAGCCAATCAATATATACTTAATTACAAATCAATAATAAAGTAATAAAGTACTAAATTACTGTATGACTATTTGAAGAATGACTGAGGCTTAGAATCTATATAGGAAGAATCCTTGCTATGGAGCTGGATATGTATCCTGTCTATGACATTGTCTCTGTTTTCACAATTAACTTGCACAGAACATGGGCTTTCATGAACACCACTATTAAAGGAACATCAGCTAATATTAAGAACTAAACTGAAGAAGCAAGTGCTGTGGTGCAACAGCATAACTATTTCTCCTCTGTTTTTTCTTGTTCTCATCAGTGGTAATATTATTTCTTCTGCTTTGTTAACTGTTAAGTATGCTTACCAAAGCACATTTTTTTCAGAGACGGTCTTGACCAGATCATGTGATTCAAGTAATAAATAAATGTTTCTGTATGCCTAAACAAAGGCAGGAAGAACAGCACACATATATATTCTACCAATAACTGTTTACACCAATCTGGTCTTTTTTCATGCCAGTTTGTTTGGCTTATGCCATGCTTTTCCTTTATTTTGTACAAGCCAGCCTCATTTTGAAAGCTTCTTTAAATGAATTATGCAGGTATCAAACTGCACATGATGTGCAGATATCAAGCTGTATGTGCCATCAGTGCTGAAACTGAAAAGTCCAAACACACAAAAAAAGCAAAATCATCAGCTGTAAATAAACCCCTGGTCCACTCTCCCTATGATCCCTTATGGATAGGGTTAGGATGTATTGGAAATTGCTGTGATTATGCTGCATATATGGTCTACTAGATCAATCACCAAGTATCAACCTATGAATCTAGGAACTTATAGTTATTGTGTCAGTATGCATCAAGCCAGAAATGTATCAAAAAAAGAAAAGAAATGTATATTTTCTTCCCATGCAGCTATAACAAATTACTTCACTTATATATTATGTACTCAGTGTCTAAGTTTAACAAAACACATTCATCATTGTAATTCAAACTGCCACATATACTATATTGAAACTGCAACTACGGTAAACTACATATGAAATACAAGTTAACAGTAAAAATTAACACTTGGTTTAGCATACTCATAAAATATTAGATAAAATCAGCAACAGAATTAATAACAGTTCTTGTTTGCTAAGACCACTAAGCAATACTTCAAGGTAACATGTATAAGCTATTGTATTACTTCAAGGTAATGTGTAATTCAACTCCTGCATCCTGCATGGCTTCCTATTTTCCCTAAACCTAGTTTATAGCTATGTCTTTCATATCCTGTAATGGCATTACTCAAATAGTTTTTTTTTGTGATATTTCAAAAGGCACTATTGTTTCAGGCAAAGCAAGCCATTACTTGAACTAAGCAAGTTCCCTGTGTGAGATTATGGTGCAAGAATATGATATTCACTGATTTCCTAGACTTTCTGAGTCTATTCTGTGGCACAGTTAAAATTCTGCTATATATACTCAATTGCCTAGGCTTTTGCTCATTTCCTGACTGGGGAGGTCCACTTTCCTGACTGGAAAACTCTAGATGAGCTTTGTCTCTTGTCATCTGTCTTGGATTTCCCTGCTACAACAGCATCTTTGTAAACTCTCCAAATCTTGTTGGGGGCAGAGACAAGGCATATGCCAGTTCCAATTATGTGTATGCAGGTGTGTCAGATCTAGATTCAGCCATTCATATATTTTAACCTTTTTGCAAAATCTGCAAAAAGCGAAAGATAGACTACTATTTGAAAAGGAGTTTATTTAAATGTTCTCTTGTATTCGGAGATTTCTGTCTTTTCTGTGTCCTCTGTGCCCACATTGGTTTCTTCTGTGGTCACATCCTAAAAACATGCAGGCAGTCACAGAGGTGGTGTTAAATAATTGCTTCATAAAGATGCGTGTGTGTGTGTGTGTGTGTGTGTGTGTGTGTGTGTGTGTGTGTGTGTGTGTGTGTGTGTGTGTGTGTGTGTGTGTGTGTGTGTGTGTGTGTGTGTGTGTGTGTGTGTGTGTGTGTGTGTGTGTGTGTGTGTGCCCATGTGTGTGTATATATATATATATATGTGTGTGTGTGTGTGTGTGTGTGTGTGTGTGTGTGTGTGTGTGTGTGTGTCACACACACACACACACACACACACACACAGTGTCACACACACACACACACACACACACACACACACACACACACACACACACACACACACACACACACACACACACACACACACATAACAGACATATGAGAGTTTGTGATAGGCAAAAAATGAAATAATTTACCACAAAGACTTTTAAGAAAAAATATGATATTAGGAAAAATATCAGAAAAATGTGGATGTCGTGGATATTTTTAGACAGTAGTCATAGAGTCATGCATTTTCAAGTAAACTTTTACAAAAATACAGTTTGTTTTTCCAGAGTAACCAACCAAGACATGCAAAGACTTATTATTCTATTGTAATAGCAGTTTTGGAACTGATTGCATTATTTAGCAGGGAGCACAGGTATGCAATTCCCCAACAATGCAGTGCTAGTCATAAGGTATGTTTTTCAAATATTTCTATGTACCTGATGATACAATTGCTAGTCACAACACTCACACAAAAATATAAATGTATTTTAATAGACCTGAAAACTGTCCCACTTTAACATGCAGTGCAAAAGAAGACAAGCTACTATTTCAAATGGAAATGGAAAGAAACTATTTAATGATGATTCCTCAAAGAAACTTGATAATTGCAAAGAAGCACTGAATTATACATGGCTGAAATTAACAATTTGATATAAAACTTTTTGTAGTCAGGGATAGCCTTAGGTGAAATGCATCCTTAGGTAAAGGACTTCAACACCCTCACCTCACTGTCCACTGGTTCTCCTATGCCCCATAACATATTTCAGTTATGCCCCACCATTTCTCTGGGCTCCATGATATCCCTCCATTGTCCACTACATTCACCTGTGCCCTCCCTTATGTGCTCTGATTTAACCACAGACGGATCCCGAACAGCACTCAGATTGCTTTGGTATTTTTTTTTACTTTGTTTTACTCTTCAGTTTTTTCCTCCATTATTACAACACACACTAACTGACCAAGACTGCACTCTGATGGGAAAAACATTAAATGAAATCAGAGGCCTCCAGAAGTCATGTAGTTCTAGATGCCATGAGGTATGATTTAGAACTTTATTCCAGCATTCTGATCAAATAATGGGCTGAGCAAAAAGTATGACTAAGGAAAGAAATTCTAATTTTCTTTCAAGAAAGAAATATGTTATGTCAAAGGCGTGATGTTTGAAGCAGACAAAATAGGATTTTCCAATAAAGTGAAAAGGCAAATGTTTGCAATTATACATAAATCATACCTGAGTAGATAACTCCCTCCCCACAAACCCTCCAAAAAGCTAGCAGCATTCTGTGCTCCTCACTAATGTTGGGCTGGGATGAAAGTGAAAAAACAAATGTACACAGTCATATATCTCAAGTTGTTGTTTTCATACATATACACTGCATGCTTCCTCACCCTTCCACCCAAAAAATAGTCACCTTTTATGTAACTCTTTGATGTCAGACTAGGACCAAAGTGAAAGAACAAATTACCACATTAACATGTTTTAGACTATTCCTGTCAGATAGAGATAGATAGATAGATAGATAGATAGATAGATAGATAGATAGATAGATAAAGTGATCTATTAATATGTACTTGTATGTGCATGTATTTATTTGTGTTTGTATATGTATATATATATATATATATATATATATATATATATATATATATATATATATGGATCTCCTTTCAAATTGTGAAATACCAAAATCTCAAACTTCAGAATCTCAGGACTACAATGTCAAATGTCTTATTTCCCAGAATTGGAAATGTCAAAAGGAAGGTAATTGCTGTGTAGTGTTGTGAAATGGTACGGTATTTCTTTAAGGTGACGGAGTTTTTTAGTGAAAAGGTATGGCAGCTGTTAAGGTCAGAGGTAGTGGTCTGTTGAGTTTGTATGCAGTTATACAAGGTTTGGAATCCTCATTCTAGTTATTACAATGGAAGGGTAAGTGTGCTATGTGGACCAGAGAGTATAGATAAGAATATATTGGTGGAGTTATTTTTAAGTGTTAGAGTAGATTTGCAGCCATAAAGCATGGAATGGTATATTTACTGTCTTCTTTGGTGTAGTGCAATTTCAAAGTTGATATATTTAATTAGCAAAGGGTGTGGGGTGGGAATGGTATATTTACTGTCTTTGTCTTCTTTGGTGTAGTGCAGTTTCGAAGTTGATATATTTAATTAGCAAAGGGTGTGGGGGTGCAAGGAGGCTTACCCCCTGCTTAACATAGAGAAGTATATAGTTGTTTGTTTGTATTGTGTAGCAGTGTAGGGTGCGCAGGTTAGGTTTTTTTTGTTAAATTTAGATATTTTGGGTGTTGATGTTATAAAGATTCGAGATATAGCAGTTTAGGCCATGTGGTCTCGAGATTCTGAATTTCATGATTTTAGTATTGAAAGTAAATATATATATATATATATATATATATATATATATATATATATATATATATATATATAAAATCAATAATAACCTCCTTTTATACACTTCTTGTCCAGACAACTCTGTGGACAACTCTGACATGTGAATGTGATGTAAAATAACAGCAGTATGGCCAACTTGTTGCTACTAAATGCACTGCAACCCCCAAAAGTATATAGTTATACATGCATAAACCACACAACAATGATCTTTTTTCACTGATTTTAGCAAAAGTGATATATTGTTTGACCCCATTCCTCAACAGCCAGACCAGTAACTCCTATGCTGTGGTCAAACAAGAGCAGGGGTAAATCACTTTTGTTCACATAGTGTCCCCATACCCAGCAATTATTGCCACTTTGTTGACTGTGTACACTCAAGATTTCTGAATGTTTAAAATAGTGGCCACAGTAATATGTAAGCTTGTTTCACACAAATATTAGACACATTGGAGTATTCCAGCTTATTTCAGATCAATACACACTAGTTGTACAAAACCAGATTAATATTTGTTTAAACTGACAATATCACATTAAGATGAGTCACTTTCATTCACAGGAAATACCCTCAAAACACACTAATTCAACCTGAGATCAATGCAGAAAAACCCAGCAGTTATAGCTACTTTGCTCAATGTGTAAACCTTAGATGTCTAACTATGATAAAATAAATAATGAACACAGTAATGTATTTTAGTGTTGATTCACAAAGACAGTCACTGCAGTAACCTTTTTCAACTTGCTTTATGCTAATGCACATTAGTCCTGCAAAGCCAGAACAATGCATGTTTAGTTGGAACAGACAACTGCAGGGTCTTTCACTTTCATCCACAGACAGCATCTGTAGCAACAAATACATATGTCCTGTTGATTATGCACAGTATAAATAAAGCATCATTCAACATAACACACCTTGCATATAACATCTAATTCACTAATAAAACTAAAAATGACATACCTTAAAAGAGAAAAAAAATGGAAAAGAAGTAAATTAGCACAGAGCTCTATAGATCATCATAAAGGCCACATAAAACTCAAAATCAGTCTGCTCTTCAGAGAAACACAGTGCCCTAATGTAATGGACTTATTTAGCCTTAAATCTCTGATTTCCAAATATACCAACTCAGAAGTTGCAGAAATATAGAACAAAGAAAATAGTTAACTTATAAAACAATTCAGCATATTTTATAAATTCACCCAGCAGTTGAGTGACTGTTAAACACAAAACAATCTAAATTTTATTTAACTCCTTTTTTTATTTTCCTTGTTCTGCACATGACACACATCAGATCAACTGGCTTATCCTTGGCCCATGGGCCTGAAGTTGTCCCCCTTTGAACTGGAGGAGATTGGTATATGCCAGTTCTGATTTTTTTTCTTCTCTTTGCACACTGCAGCTGACCCATTGATTGCACCAGTACCTCTTCTAATTCATAGGTTCATAGGTTCATAGGTTGGTACTAGGCTATCGGCCCTAGGGCTTATACAAGCCTAACCATAACAACTCCCTGGATATTTCTGCCCACAATATTTGCTTCCCTGGACCCCTGTCTAGCAGGGTGACTGACATGATTCCTGGGGTGAATTTCCTATCTCCCATCCAATCACCAATGTTCCTTTTAAAGAGGGCCAAGAAGGTGCTCTGCTTGACATGCATGGGCAGTCTATTCCAGAGTACGGGGAGTCTCTGGGTCAGGAGCCGATCCCTCCAGCATGTTTTGTTCATTGTGATGACAAGGTTTAGATCCCTGGAGCATGTGGCTCTGAGGGATTGGGATTTCTTTAAGTGGAGCATGTCCAGCAGGATCTCCTGTCTACCCTGACCTATTTTGACCAATGCTTGAGGCCACTAATGAGGCTGAGGTTTCCTGGTGCAACATCATATTGTTGCATGGGTGTTTTTCTACTTGCATCCCTGTCCCCTGTACATGCCACAGTAACTCTCCATTAGGAAGGATGTGCAATGGGCAGACAGCAATGAACCACCTCTTACTTCTACAAGGGACTGAGATCTGGAAATCATACTGCCCAACATTAGAAAGCTTATTGCAGTGTTTTTTTTTTTTTGGGGGGGGGGCCTCCTCCAGATGAAATCTAACTGCATTATGCTCCCAAAACATGCACCCTTCCTTCTTCCCTTCCCAAGATAAGCATGTCTGTCCTCCCTGTCTGAACCACAGATGCCTGAGCCACTATTCAAATGGGTGCCAATTTTGTCATAGTCAGGACATTATCTGTCTGTGCCAGAATATAGGCAGTCTAGAAAATGTTCCTGTATCGTCAACTTATTCACCAAGGGAGGAGTATATAATGGTATGTGATACAAATGCATGCATGCATATTTCTCTTCATGGCATGCATGTATTCCTGCCTGCACTTCCTTTGCACATTTGTATGTGTAATGATATTCTTTTTCTATCACAGATTACTGTGGTAACAATAGATCCCACATCTTTCCATAGATGTAAGCAGACAGGCCATGAGTCACTCAAGCCTGCATCCCTAATTGGACACCCAGCTTCTCATGTTATTATTCAATTCCAGGTTACTAACATTACATGTGGACACCCTGCCCCTGAACCAGTAGGCCAGATGATATTGCAAAACTTTGCCAAATTTCACTTGATACTTTCAGTCTCAATTAAGTGAGACACCGCAGCCATTAATGTTCTTAAAATAACATATATAATTTAGTTTACTGGGTCTAGGCAACAGGGAAAAAAACAAAGCACAAAACACAATAAAATATCAAGAGAGAACTGCAGTCAACTTTAAGCATACTAGGACTTTATTATCTCTGCTTTTCATCCATTAAAGACTTCATCAGAAAAAACACTTACAAATAGTGCTAACTATTTAAATAAACCATGTTCCAATCAAAAGCACATTCAGTTGATCAATAAGACAATGAAGAATTTCTTATAGCAAAATCATGCAAAAACATCATTCAAACAGTCATTAAAATGCAGTTGCCAACTGTTACATTTCTGAACATCCTATGATAAAAAAATGAATAAAATCAAGTTTAAACACCATATACAAAATATATAAATAACATATTCTTCTTTCGGCTTTTCCCGGTTAGGGGTCGCCACAGCGGAACTCCAGTCTGCTAATGATTGGCAGCAGATTTTTATGGTGTCGAGTTGCCAGCCCAATGCCCAACCTTCAACGAAGGTATGCCCATTCACGCATGTCTTTCGAATGCCACTTGACTGCGGGGAGGACATGCAGACTCCACACAGGAGGCGGTCCAGCCAAGAATTGAACAGGAGTACCTCTTGCTGTGAGGCAACAATGCTACCGCTGCACCACCGTGGCTTACAAAATGTATAAATAACATATACAAAGTATAAATAGCATGTATGTACATGATAAAAATATATTAAATATGAAAAATAGTAAATACTTTGTTTCTAACTACTGACACTGTTAATTCTGAGCCTTCTATCTTTTAAAAAGCACTTGATATTAATAACCTTGTTCAAGCTAGGGAATTTGTCAACTTTCAAACTAATCTGCCATATAAACTACACCAATATCAAACACCGAAAAGCTACTGTAAAATAAACAAAAAAGACTCCAGGGCACTAAACAAAGGTTCAGCAATATTTAATTAAGCACTTTTCATTTGAATCTTAGTTCAAACGTCTTCAGACACTATTAAAAAGTAAAATAGAATGCTTTGCACCCCGTACAAACACTGACATAAACAACCCCCTTGGTAGTACATGTAAACCTTCCTGAGGCGGTAATAGTTTTGTCCAAGTGTGGTAACATAATGAAGGCCCCTTTGTTAATAAACCTACAGGCACTACAGAAACCACACTTGTAAGTACCCCTAAGTTTATCAGAAAAGGCTGGTATTTCCAAAGTATTGTCATGTTGTAATAACATTTTTAAGCACACATTTTTCTTGTGCACAAAAGAAGGCTCGTCTCCTATTGCTTTGTACAAATCGGCATTCCCCTTTAAAATACACCAGTTATCACAAATCAGTTTTTGTATTGCAAAGTTATCAACTGACATATCTAAGCTAAAAACTAACGTGTTGTTTATAGCAGAAAAATTGTTGGCACACTTGGCTTTGTCCAAGGGCTGGCATAATGTATGGGCAAAAGTCATGTTCCACTTGTTGATTATTGCAATAACACTGAATTGTTTATAATGTCTTTCTAAAAAAGGGAGGTGATAAAATGAATTTCCTCTTTGAAAACTGAATCATCTGTTGTTAATCTAAAGGCCCAAACAAAATGCCCATGAGACATATTTTTCTTCATAAATTTGGGATGATTAATTTTATAGTGCAGATAATTAGGAAAAAGCATTTTTCTATAAATGCTATTATCAAATATACTACCAAAAAAACAATTATTAATGTCCCATTTCAAAATAATATCCAAAAAAATGCACTTGTGGGTTTACTTTCATTAAGGTAAATTCTAAAAAATCTGTACTTCTGTTCAATTCATTCAAAAATAGTTTACAGTCATTGAAAGTGCATTTCATAATTAAAAACAAATCATCAACATACCTTTGAAAGAAAATTGTATTATCAAAAAAGGTGTCGTTGGGTAGTAGCTCTGTCTCAGCAGCCCAAAACCAAATTGGAAATTGGAAAAGGCTGGTGCTGCTACTGACCCCATAGCAACACTGGTGGTTTGTAGGTAATATCTCCCATTGAACATGAAATAATTATGTTCCAGCAAAACCTCAATGAGGGAAGAGAAAATATTAATCTCATCCCCTGAAAAAGTTGTTTTTGTGACATATAGGACTAACATATTATATTCCTGCATCCCAGGGTATGCTGGTGAATAAAGAAGTTATACAGTAAACATAAGCATG
The DNA here is from genome assembly GCF_019279795.1 of Protopterus annectens. Taxonomy (NCBI): domain Eukaryota; kingdom Metazoa; phylum Chordata; order Ceratodontiformes; family Protopteridae; genus Protopterus; species Protopterus annectens. The sequence continues at coordinate 168,183,862 of NC_056745.1, read as the reverse complement.
TCTTCTCTTTCATATTTGGGAATCTCATTGAATTTCCTGATATGATTAAGGAAATCTCAAGCGACAGTGGTGCAGTGGTAGCGTTGCCACCTCACAACAAGAGGTTCTCTGATTCGATTCTCGGCTGGGGTGCCTTCTGTGCAGAGTCTGCATGTCCTCCCTGCATTCATATGGGTTTCCTCCAGGTGCTCTGGTTTCCTCCCACGTTACAAAGATATGCATCTAGAGCATTTCTCCCCAGGCCTCCTCTGAAAATTGGCTTCATTCCAAGTCGGATTTTCCCGGTTAACAAATGTTAAATAAATAAAATAAGAGTTATGCAAATATGAGGGTAAATTCTCCACTATTGGATTTAAAATAATGTCCATATACAGAGAAATACCCTCAGTGATACAGTTGGGAGCAGACACAATAGGTCTAAAAGGGGTTGTAGACAGATATACAGTTTGTGTCTATCTGACTGTTCATAAGCAAGTCATACAAATAAGCCTTAATATAATTATAGCCACGATATATATGTTCTAACTTGACTTCCCTATATTCTTCAACATTCATTAACATTTAATTCACATTCGGTTCATACTATGCTTGGCTCTTTTCAACATTTAAGTTATAAAAGTAATTTCCACTTTTTTTGCCAAGTAGCTTCCTAATATCACTTTTACAGCTTTTCTCAAAGACTTCAAGGGCATTCTGTAGTTTAGGATTGCAAGTAGAAGATTTAAAATAACAGTTATTACTACTTACTCCTTGAAGCAAATAATGTAAATTAAGCTTTCTAGAATAAACCTTTAGTTGAAAGTGTATTGGTCATATTTGCCCTTTGGGAAGGGGCAAAATTCAGCCCAAAACATAATCATTTCTTTAGAATGGTAGAAAACTTAAAGTCAGCTAAATTAAAGCAGTTTGCATTCTGAACTCACTGTAAGTCCGTTGTTTAGACCTTTTTTTGTTGACAACTAAAGTTTTATTCTAGAAAGCTTAATTTACATTATTTGTTTTGTTTGTTTAATTTGCTTCATTATTTACTTCAAGTGTTGCTTTAAATATTGAAGAGAGACAAGCATTGTATGAACTTAGAAATTTGAAACACATAAGTACTATGAGAGCAGACAAGGGTGAGGACTTGTTACTATGTATCAGTTAGACCAGCAAATGGGGAGGACTTGTTATTATGTATTAGTTAGACTATACAAATGCCATTGAAAGAATGTTAAATCAGAAGAGGCATTTTACAGCCTATAATCAGTGAGCGAAAATAAACTTCATATAGACTATACTATCGGGGATCATTTCTATATGATATCCCTTTCAGAATACTGGGAACAGACATAAGAAGACAGTGCAATGCTTATAATAAGCATATGTGATTAAAAGAAGTATCCAGTAACTTACAACACAGTTTAATTGCAGAGCCATTAATTAAAATGTTGTTTTGTTCAGGTTAATTAATGTTCTGATTAATTAGTGAACAGGTTATTTGCTTACCCATTTATTTCCAATTAGTTATTTAATTATTTGTCTTTGTTTATCATGATAGAGTGAATGGGCAAATGCCCCTTTTCAGCAGAAGCCCATGGAGAAAAGCTCCAGTCCAAATTATTTTCCAGTTTCTACATAGAGTTCAGTGTTATTACAGGTTTACAAAAATATTAGAAGCTTCAAAGCACCTTTCCTTCAATTTCTGGGATAAAACATGTTTCTACAGTTTTAGGTTTATACAAAATTATTAATACTTCTAAGTTCCTTGCATTTAATTTCAAGGATGCAACAGGTTTTTTTTACAATTTTTGGATTATCACAAAGTAATGTGCATTGTAATAATTGTTGTAAACTTAAAAAAAAAACATTAATTTTGATATGTTTCAAAAATATCT